>NC_057795.1:419917346-420217346 GCF_018294505.1 Triticum aestivum | reverse complement strand
ACAAAACTTTTTGACGATTTATTCTGGACAAGAGAGACCCTAGAAGCTTCAGGAGGAGGCCAGAAGGAAAACAAGGAGACGACAAGGCAACAAGGCGCGCCTTGGGGAGTAGGCATGCCCTGATGCCTTGTGCCCCCCTGGTGGCTCCGTCTGACCTAATTCCACCTATATAAATTCTCTAAAATCGTGAAACCAACAAAGAGCCACCCAACATACTTTTTCTGCCGCCGCAAGTCTCTCCTCTTCCGCGATAACATCTGGAGGCCTTTTCCGGTACTCTGCTAGAGGGGAAGTCGATCACGGAGGGCTTCTACATCATCCTTGCTGCCTTCCGGTAATACCCAGTCTTTTTTAACATCTAGACCATTTTATATATTTTTTAACATCTCCGGAAACATTTTCCACCTATATATAATATACCGGTAATACCCGGTATTACCCGATATTCCTCGAAACCCTTCTGGTGATCCTGAAATGCTTCCAGATCCTCACGGAACTATTTCGAATATTCATGAAATAATTCCACAAATATCTTATCATGACTCCCATCCTACTAGCACTCAGCAGACTGTGATTGCCTTAAGCTTTTGACCCCGTAGGTTCGGTAACTCACAAACATGGACGAAGTCGTTCGTTCAATGACCGGCAGCGGGACCGTGGACATCCATATTGGTCCTTGTGAGTACACAAATGATATTTGAGTGAACCTTTGGTTAGAATGTGATGTTCCCTTTGCTTCACGATACTTCACAAAACCCAATATGCATCGGTACCCTCCTGAGTCATCACTATGCTCACTATACCGAAGTCCTCGTTACCGGTTTCGTTCTTCCTTCTCGTTTTTGTGTTCTGGCATCCCCGTGAAAAAGTACGTGTGTTTGGCTAGGCGATGATTGATGTCGTCACACCTAGAGGGCCCTAAGAATATATCTCCATCATCTAAGGAGCAAATCCCACTCTCGAGCTATCTGGTTACTTGTCAAACTTCCCGATGAACATGTAAGTTGTCGTTATGATTACCATGTTATAGGTGACGTTTGAGAAACCCCAAAGCGAACCATAAGGTAAGAAGTGACCATGATACTCTCATGGCCTAAGGAGCAATATGACACGTTAACATGTTGTATTATTGTAATTGAATGCAGACGATATTAACTTAATTCATAACAAACAAGATTGGGTCGATTCAATATGATCATTCTTCTAACGTCATAATCTCAATGTTGCTTTAGGATCATCTTTACACTTAACGATATCCTAAGATCCAGAAAACATGATCACCAACAACACTTGAGTTAGTCCTAGAGGTGAGACTAGGAACCTTTTATTTACTGTTTATCATTCCATATGTGTGATACGTCTCCAACGTATCTAATATTTCTGAAGTATTCATGCCATGTTTACAACAATTCCATATGGTTTTGGAATGATTTGAGTGGAACTAACCTGGACTGGCGCTGTTTTTAGCAGAACTACCGTGGTGGTGTTTATTGTGCAAAAATAAAAGTTCACGAAACGGGCTGAAATTTTTTGACAGTTTTTTTGGAACAAAAGAGAACCAGTAAGCTTCGGGGGAGCACTAGAAGACCCATAGGGGCCCCACGAGCCACTTGGGGGCGTCCACCCCCTGGGTGCGCCCTGGTGCCTCGTGGGCCCCCTGTGGCACCTCTTGACGTGAGACTGGCGCTAAAGATTCATATAAATAGAGAAATCCCCAGAAATAACACTAGAACTTGGACTCCGCCGCTGCAAGCCTCTGTACCTTCGAAATACCATCTGGAGCCCTGTTACAGCACCCTGCCAGAGGGGAAAATCATCACCGGAGGCCATCTTCATCATCCCGGTGGCCATCATGATGAGGAGGGAGTAGTTCACCCTCGAGGCTAGGGGTATGTACAAGTAGCTATGTGTTTGATCTCTCTCTCTCTCTCTCTTTCTCTCTCTCTCTCTCTCTCTCTCTCTCGTGTTCTTGATTTCCGCATGATCTACCACGAGCTTTGTTAATATAGTTGGGTAATATGGTGTTTTCCCCTCTCTACCTTGTTGCGATGAATTGAGTATTTACCTTTGAGGTTTCACTATTATTGGATTGAATACTTTTATGGTTTTGAGAACACTTGATGTATGTCTTGCATATGAATACCCTAGTGACAATGGGGTATTAATATTGATTCACTTGATGTATGTTTTGGCACTCAACTCGCGGATTCCCGAGGTGACATTGGGGTAATCCATGCATAGGGGTTGATGCACATTTTCATCCTACTTTCTCCGGTAAAAATCTTGGGTCACTCTTTGAAGTTCTTTGTGTTGGATTGAATATTATAAATCTAAAGTTGTTTGATGTGTATCATATAATTGACTCATCGATACTTGCGGTGACATTGGAGTTTCTAGGTGGCATTAGAGTTGGTTGATGCATATCACATGGTGTTATTTTAGTACGAACTCTAGGGCTATTCGTGACACTTATAGGGATGGCTCAATAGATTGGTCGAAAAAGATAACTTTTAGGTGGTTTCATACCCTACAAAGAATTTCATCTTATGTTCTCCACTAGATAAGAACTTTGGAGTGATTCTTTGTTGCACGTTGAGGGATCATTGTGTGATTCAATTATGTTAGCATTGTTGAGAGATTGCATTAGTGAAAGTATGAACCATAGGCCTTGTATCCAAGCATTGCAATATCATTTGTGCTCCGTTTTATCACTTGCCACCTTGCTATTTTTTGATATTTCTAGATTAAAAAAACCTATATCTACTATCCATACTTCACTTGTATCACCATCTCTTTGCCGAACTAGTGCACCAATACAATTTACCATTGTATTGGGTGTGTTGGGGACACAAGAGATTTCTTGTATTTGGTTGCAAGGTTGTTTGAGAGAGACCATCTTCATCCTACACCTCCCACGGACTGATAAACCTTAGGTCATTCACTTGAGGGAATTTTTTTGTTGTCCTACAAAATTCTACGCTTGGAGGCCCAACAAGAGTCTAAAAGAATAAGTTGTGTAGTAGACATCAACATGCATATGAGTTTTACACTGAATCACATATTCCAAGAGCAACTGTAACACAGAATATAAACTCTTAATTATGAATATGAAAATATAACAATACAAATATTATTGCCTCTAGGGCATATTTCCAACACTACCCAAATGAGTACCAGTACCACATCGCAAAAAAGAAGTATTAGTACCAAACAACCATGTTATGGTAGTAAAGAGCATGAACCAATTTGGTTGGCGTCTATACCATTATATGCCTGACCTGGATGGTCCCTTGAGTCTACCTGGTAGTTGTTTGGATTGTGTCCTGGAAGAAATAGTGTATATTTGGGTTGGTTGTCCCACACGTTTGATTAGCCTGGTGAATATAAAAAACTCAAAGAAAAATAAGATGCTTAGCCCAGGCATGGTGATTAGCCTGGCCCAGGCGCCCCATTCTATCTGCATGGGCGCACAACAACCTAGCTTGTCGCTGATTAGTACAGTCTGATCTTTAAATAAAATATTCTAACCACTAAAGGACAAAGCTCCTGAAAGTGCAACTATCCTTGGGTGGTTTTGGTAATGATTAACAACATACAACTCATTGAACTAATGCCATTACAAGATGGATATTTCAGGAAAGTTCAATGATTGGCATGGCATGGATAAGGAACGTGGACCCCTCAAAATGCTAAGGAAAAAAGATTAGCTCAAGCTTCAAAGTCCAAGAGTCTACATTTTCTATTTTAGTGATCCAAGATCACATTGAGTATATAGGAAAGCCAATACTATTAAAAGGGGATGAGGTGTTGCTTAATGGCTTGCTTGCTCAAAATGCTTAGTGATATGCTCCAAAAGCCCTCAACCACTTTCTCATATCCACATATGTTCCAAACCAAAAGTCAAACTCGGCCCCACCGATTTGATCCATCCGGCGCCACCGAGTTCATTTGACATAGCCACTGCTAGAAACCCTAGTCTTTTCGGTCTCACCGATAGTGATCTCGGTCTCACCGAGATGGGGTTGCAAACTCTCTGTTTCCCTTCGTAATGTTTCGGTCTAACCGAGATGAGCGATCGGTCCCGCCGAGTCTGCAATGCAAACTCTCTATTTCCTTTTCAAAACGCTTCGGTGCCACCGAGACGAGCGAATCGATCCCACCGAGTTTGCCTGACCAACTCTCTGTTCGCTAATTACCAAATTTGGTCCAACTGAGTTTGAGTAATCGGTCCAACCGAGATTACATTATGCCCTAACCCTAATGATATCGGTCCCACTAAGATGACATGTCGGTCCCACCAAAATTGCCTAACGGTCACATATGTACTGAATAGGTCCGACCGAGTCTTCTGATTCGGTCCCACCGAGTTTGGTATAATGTGTGTAATGGTTAGATTTTTGTGTGGAGGCTATTATTCCCCTCCGCCCTCTCCTCATTTGTAAGGGAAGCCCTCAGATTGTGCCTACACTTCCATTATCCATTTTCTGAGAGAGAGCCACCTACTCATGTGTTGAGACCAAGATATTCCAATCCAACCATATGAATCTTGATCTCTAACCATCCCCAAGTTGCTTTCCACTCAAATCATCTTTCCACCAAATCCAATCCTATGAGAGTGAGTTGAGTGTTGGGGAGACTATCATTTGAAGCACAAGAGCAAGGAGTTCATCATCAACACAACTCTATTACCTTTTGGAGAGTGGTGTCTCCTAGATTGGTTAGGTGTCACTTGGGAGCCTTCGACAAGACTGTGGAGTGAACAAAGGAGTTTGTAAGGGCAAGGAGATCGCCTACTTTGTGAAGATCTACCCTAGTGAGGCGAGTCCTTCATGGGCGATGGCCATGGTGGGATAGACAAGGTTGCTTCTTCGTGGACCCTTCATGGGTGGAGCCCTCCGTGGACTCGCGCGGCCATTACCCTTCGTGGGTTGAAGTCTCCATCAACGTGGATGTACGATAGCACCACCTATCGGAACCATGCCAAAAACATCCATGTCTCCTATTGCGTTTGCACTCTCCAAACCCTTCCCTTTACATTCTTGCAAGTTGCATGCTTTACTTTCCGCTGCTCATATACTCTTTGCATGCTTGCTTGAATTGTGTTCAGATTGCTTGACTTGTGCAAAGTTGTTAAAATCTGCCAAGAACTAAAATTGGGAAAAGGTCAAGTTTTTTTGGTCAGTAGTCTAATCACCCCCCCTCTAGACATACTTTCGATCCTACAATTGGCATCAGAGCTTTGGTCTCCATTTGCCTTGATTTCCATAGCTTTTGGTGATCATAGCCTTGGTTTCTCAACCTATTAGAGTATGGCATCTAGCGAGGGGAATTACCACCGTAGAGGTCCTTAATTTGATGGTACTAATTTGCTAGTTGGAAGCATAAGATGAAAATGCATATTCTTGGACATAACCCTGCCTTTTGGGCTATTGTGTGTATTGGCTTGCAAGGTCAATTCTTTGATGGGAGAGAACCGAACCGTGAAGCTACCGCGGAAGAGTTGAAAATGCTGCAATACAACACTCAAGCTTGTGATATCCTCTTCAGCAGATTGTGCCCCGAAGAATTCAACAAAATCAGCTGACTTGAGAATGCAAAGGAAATTTGGGATACTTTGATTGACATGCACGAAGGTACCGACCCCGTCTAGGAATCCAAATTGGATGTGCTTTAAAGTCAACTTGACAAGTTCAAAATGAAGGATAGTGAAGGTGTCGCTGAAATGTACTCTAGGCTTGCTCTCATTACAAATGACATTGTCAGCTCAAGAATTGACGAGATGACCGACAAATTCATCATCAAAAAGATCCTAAGAGCCTTGGATGTAAAATTATGATACCTTGTGCACATTGATCCAAATGATGCTCAGTTACAAAGATCTCAAGCCAACAGAAGTCATTGGAAGAATTGTTGCTCATGAGATGTCACTCAAGGATAAGGAAGAGCTTCACAACAAGTCAAGTGGTGCTTACAAAGCCTAATGTGATGCTCCTACATCATCAAGTGAGAAACAAACCTTCAACGAGGAACAGAGCTTAATGGTGAAAAACTTCAACAAGTTCTACAAGAGTAGAAGCAAGGAAAGAAGTTCCAAGTCAAGGTCCTACAATGACAAAAGATCTTCGAGTCATGAACGTAATTGCTACAATTGTGGAAGACCCGGACACTATTCCAATGAGTGTACGGCTGGTACATCTCCAACATATCTATAATTTTTTATTGTTCCATGCTATTATATTATCAATCTTGGATGTTTTATATGCATTTAGATGCTAATTTATATGATTTTTGGGACTGACCTATTAACCTAGAGCCCAGTGCCAGCTTCTTTTTCCTTGTTTTTGAGTTTTGCAGAAAAGGAATACCAAACGGAGTCCAATTGACGTGCCATTTTTTGATGATTCTTTATGGACCAAAAGAAGCCCCCGGAGTAAAAGAGTTGGGCTAGAAGAGTCCCGAGCCATCCACGAGGGTGGAGGGAGAGCCCTACCCCCCTGGGCGCACCCCCCTGCCTCGTGGATGACTCGGAGACCCCCCCTGACGTGAGACCGATGCCAAAAATTCCTATAAATACAAAAAACCCCGAAAAGAAACCTAGATCATGAGTTCCGTCGCTGCAAGCCTCTATAGCCACCAAAAACGTCTCGGGAGCCTGTTTCGGCACCCTGCCGAAGGGGGAATCCATCACCGGTGTCCATTTTCATCATCCTGACGCTTTCCATGATGAGGAGGGAGTAGTTCACCCTCGGGGCTGAGGGTATGTACCAGTAGCTATGTGTTTGATCTCTCTCTCTCTCTCTCTCATGTTCTTGATTTGGCATGATCTTGATGTATCACGAGCTTTGCTATTATAGTTGGATCTTATGATGTTTATCCCCCTCTACTCTCTTGTAATGGTTTGAGTTTTCCCTTTGAAGTTATCTTATCGGATTGAGTCTTTAAGGATTTGAGAACACTTGATGTATGTCTTGCATGTGTTTATCTGTGGTGACAATGGGATATTCACGTGATCTACTTGATGTACGTTTTGGTGATCAACTTGCGGGTTCAGTGACCTTGTGAACTTATGCATAGGGGTTGGCACACATTTTCGTCTTGACGCTTCGGTAGAAACTTTGGGGCACTCTTTGAAGTACTTTGTGTTGGTTGAATAGATGAATCTGAGATTGTGTGATGCATATCGTATAATCATACCCATGGATACTTGAGGTGACATTGGAGTATCTAGGTGACATTAGTGTTTTGGTTGATTTGTGTCTTAAGGTGTTATTCTAGTACGAACTCTATGATAGATCGAACTGAAAGAATAGCTTCGTGTTATTTTACTACGGACTCTTGAATAGATCGATCAGAAAGGATAACTTTGAGGTGGTTTCATACCCTACAATAATCTCTTTGTTTGTTCTCCGTTATTAGTGACTTTGGAGTGACTCTTTGTTGCACGTTGAGGGATTGTTATATGATCCAATTATGTTATTATTGTTGAGAGAACTTGCACTAGTGAAAGTATGAACCTTAGGCCTTGTTTCCTACCATTGCAATACCGTTTACGCTCACTTTTATCGCTTGCTACCTTGCTGTTTTTATAATTTTAGATTACAAAAACCTATATCTACCATCTATATTGCACTTGTATCACCATCTCTTCGCCGAACTAGTGCACCTATACAATTTACCAATGTATTGGGTGTGTTTGGGACACAAGAGACTCTTTGTTATTTGGTTGCAGGGTTGCTTGAGAGAGACCATCTTCATCCTACGCCTCCCACGGATTGATAAACCTTAGGTCATCCACTTGAGGGAAATTTGCTACTGTCCTACAAACCTCTGCACTTGGAGGCCCAACAACGTCTACAAGAAGAAGGTTGTGTAGTAGACATCAAGCTCTTTTCTGGCGCCGTTGCTGGGGAGGTGAGTGCTTGAAGGTATATCTTTAGATATTGCAATCGGATCTTTTTGTTTCTTGTTTTATCACTAGTTTAGTCTATAAAAGAAAACTAAAAATGTAATTGAGTGTGCCTCATATGCTTCATCTTTTTAATGTCTTTTGTGAAAATGATGGGAAGGAAAATTGTGCTCAAGTACTAGAAGAAGAATTACATAGAATGCTTGGCATAAAATATGTCAATGATGAGCATGATTGCAATGTTGTTAGTATGAACTCTTTTAATACCTATGATGCTAATGATATGGAAAGTCACAAGCTTGGGGATGCTATGTTTGATGAAGATGATATTTTTTATCCCCCAAGTTTTGATGAGCAACTTTATTATGATGAAAGCATGCCTCCTATTTATGATGATTATTGTGATGACACGTATGCCATAAAGAATAAACATAACCATGAAACTTGTCATCATGATTTTAATTTTCAATTGTATTATGCTTCACAAGATAGTTATTTTGTTGAGTATACTCCCACTACTATTGATGAGAATACATTTGCTTATGTGGAGAGTAGTAAAATTTCTATACAAGTAGATCATGAAAAGAATGCTTTATGTGATGGTTATATTGTTGAATTCATTCATGATGCTACTGAAAATTATTATGAGCGAGGAACATATGCTTGTAGGAATTGCAATAATATCAAGTTTCCTCTCTATGTGTTGAAAATCTTGAAGCTATGCTTGTTTTGCTTTCCTATGCTAGTTGATTCTTGCCATAAGTTGTTTTCTCAAAATATCCCTATGCATAGGAAGTGGGTTAGACTTAAATGTGCTAGTCATATTCTTCATGATGCTCTCTTTATGTTTCAATTCTTATCTTTTATGTGAGCATCATTGAAATCATCATGCCTAGCTAAAAGGCATTAAAGAAAAGCGCTTGTTGGGAGACAACCCAATATTTACCCTTACTGTTTTTGTGTGTTCACATGATTAAGCTACTGTAGTAATCATGTTTTATAGCTTTTGTTTTAATAAAGTGCCAAGTAAGACCTTTAGGATAGCTTACGGTGATAGTTGTATTGATCCTGCTGAAAATCAGAAACTTTTGCGCCCAGTAAATTAGTTTTGATAATTCACAAAAACATGCTTTTTAGTTGATTCTTTTTGCAGTAGATCAGTAGAAAAATTGCCTAGGACTTCCTATTTGGTAGAATTTCTGGAGTTACATAAGTATTCGAGAGTTTGAATAGTATCCCAAGATCTGAAATTCTTAAATGTTAGAGAGTCTTCACATAGTTACATAATTATTCAAGTACTCATTGATCTTCACTTATATCTTTCGGAGTAGTTTGTCATTTGCTCTAGTGCTTCACTGATATCTTTTAGAGCACGGTGGTGGTTTTATTTTGAAGAAATTGATGAACTCTCATGCTTCACTTATATTATTTTGAGAGTCTTAAACAGCATGGTAATATGCTTGGGTTACAAAATTAGTCCTAATATGATAGGCATCCAAGAGGGAAATAATAAAAACTTTCGTAAAAAGTGCATTGAATACTAAGAGAAGTTTGATTCCTTATGATTGTTTTGAGATATGAGGATGGTGATATTAGAGTCATGCTAGTGGATTAGTTGTGAATTTGAGAGATACTTGTGTTAAAGTTTGTGATTCCTGTAGCATGCATGTATGGTGAACCGTTATGTGATGAAGTTGGAGCATGATTTATTTATTGATTGTCTTCCTTATGAGTGGAGGTCGAGATTGCACGATGGTTAACTCCTACCAACCCTTCCCCTAGGATCATGCATGTAGTGCTTGGTTTTGATGACTTGTAGATTGATAACCCACAAGTGTAGGAGATCGCAACAACTTTTGAGGGTAGAGTATTCAACCCAAATTTATTAATTCGACACAAGGGGAGCCAAAGAATATTCTTAAGTATTAGAAATTGTGTTGTCATTCAACCACACCTAGATAACTTAGTATCTACAGCAAAGTATTTAGTAGCAAAGTGGTATGATAATAATGGTAACTATGGAAAAAGTAAAGATAATAGTTTTGTAGTAATTGTAACAGTAGCAACGGAAAAGTAAAAAAGCGAAACACAAGATGTGAAAAGCTCATAGGCATGGGATCAATGATGGATAATTATGTCGGATGTGATTCCTCATGTAATAGCTATAACATAGGGTGACACGGAACTAGCTCCAGTTCATCAATGTAATGTAGGCATGTATTCCGAATATAGTCATACATGCTTATGGAAAAGAACTTGCATGACATCTTTTGTCCTAACCTCCCGTGGCAACAGGGTCCTAGTGGAAACTAAGGGATATTAAGGCCTCCTTTTAATAGAGAACCGGAACAAAGCATTAGCACATAGTGAATACATGAACTCCTCAAACTATGGTCATCACGAAGAAGTATCCCGATTATTGTCACTTCGGGGTTGTCGGATCATAACACATAATAGGTGACTATAGACTTGCAAGATAGGATCAAGAACACACATATATTCATGAAAACATAATAGGTTCAGATCTGAAATCATG
Organism: Triticum aestivum; assembly: GCF_018294505.1. Taxonomy (NCBI): domain Eukaryota; kingdom Viridiplantae; phylum Streptophyta; class Magnoliopsida; order Poales; family Poaceae; genus Triticum; species Triticum aestivum. The sequence goes on along the minus strand of NC_057795.1, from coordinate 420,206,904 downwards.
GCACTCGGGCCCTAGTGACAAGCATTAAGCATAGCAAAGTCATAGCAACATCAATCTCAGAACATAGTGGATACTGGGGATCAAACCCTAACAAAACTAACTTGATTACATTGTAAATCTCATCCAACCCATCACCGTCCAGCAAGCCTACGATACTCAAGCACGGCAGTGAGCATCATGAAATTGGTGATGGAGGATGGTTGATGATGACGAAGGTGACGAATCCCCCTCTTCGGAGCCCCGAACGGACTCCAGATCAGCCCTCCCGAGAGAGATTAGGGCTTGGCAGCGGCTCCGTACCATAAAACGCGATGAAACTTTCTCTCTGGGTTTTTTCTCCGCGAAACGGAATATATGGAGTTGGAGTTGAGGTCGGTGGAGCCTCAGGGGGCCCACGAGACAGGGCGGGTGCGCCTAGGGGGGAGGGCGCGCCCCCCACCCTCGTGGACAGGGTGTGGGCCCCCTGGTCTTGATTCTTTCGCCAGCATTTTTTATATTTTCCAAAACTTATCTCCGTGGATTTTCAGGTCATTCCGAGAACTTTTGTTTTCTTCACATAAAACAACATCATGGCAGTTCTGCTAAAAACAGCGTCAGTCCGGGTTAGTTTCATTCAAATCATGCAAGTTAGAGTCCAAAACTAGGGCAAAAGTGTTTGGAAAAGTAGATACGTTGGAGACGTATCAACTCCCCCAAGCTTAAACCTTTGCGTGTCCTCAAGAAATTCAGTTGATAAAGTGAAAGTGATAAACAAAAACTTTTACAAACTCTATTTGCTCTTGTTGTTGTAAACATGTAAAGCCAGCATTCAAGTTTCAGCAAGTATTATGAACTAACCATACTCACAATAACACGTAGGGTCTCACAATTACTCATATCAATGACATAATCAGCTAGCGAGCGATAATAATAAAACTCGGATGACAACACTTTCTCAAAACAATCATAATATGATATAACAAAATGATATCTCGCTAGCCCTTTCTGAGACCGCAAAACATAAATGCAGAGCACCTTTAAAGATCAAGGACTGACTAAACATTGTAATTCATGGTAAAAGAGATCCAGTCAAGTCATATCCAATATAAACCAATAATAATGAATGCAAATGACAGTGTGCTCTCCAGCGGGTGCTTTTTAATAAGAAGGTGATGACTCAACATAAAAGTAAATAGATAGGCCCTTCGCAGAGGGAAGCAGGGATTTGTAGAGGTGCCAGAGCTCGATTTTAAAATAGAGATTGAATAACATTTTGGGCGGCATACTTTCACTGTCAATGCAACAACTATGAGATGGCTATATCTTCCATACTACATGCATTATAGGTAGTTCCCAAACAGAATGGTAAAAGTTTATACTCCCCCACCACCAACAAGCATCAATCCATGGCTTGCTCGAAACAACGAGTGCCTCCAACTAACAACAGCCCTAGGGGAGTTTTGTTTAATTATATTGATTTGCTTTGATCTTTTTGGATCATGGGACTGGGCATCCCGGTTACCGGACCTTTCTCGTGAATGAGGAGCGGCCTCCACTCCTCTTGAGAATAACCCACCTAGCATGGAAGATAAAGGCAGCCCTAGTTGAAACATGAGCTGCTTGAGCATACAAAACAGAATTTCATTTGAAGGTTTGGAGTTTGGCACATACAAATTTACTTGGAACGGCAGGTAAATACCGCATATAGGAAGGTATGGTGGACTCATATGGAACAACTTTGGGGTTTAAGGAGTTTGGATGCACAAGCAGTATTCCCGCTTAGTACAGGTGAAGGCTAGCAAAAGACTGGGAAGCGACCAACTGAGAGAGCGACAACAGTCATGAACATGCATTAAAATTAATTCACACCGAGTACAAGCATGAGTAGGATATAATCCACCATGAACATAAATATCATGAAGGCGATGTTGATTTGTTTCAACTACATGCATGAACATGTGCCAAGTCGAGTCACTCAATTCATTCAAAGGAGGATACCATCCCACCATACCACATCATAATCATTTTAATAGCATGTTGGCACGCAAGGTAAAACCATTATAACTCATAGCTAATCAAGCATGGCACAAGCAACTATAATCTCTAAATGTTATTCCAAATATGTTTACTTCATAATAAGCTGAATCAGGAACGATGAACTCATCATATTTACAAAAACAAGGGAGGTCGAGTTCATACCAGCTTTTCTCATATCAATCAGTTCATCATATATCGTGATTATTTCCTTTCACTTGCACGACCGAACGATGTGTATAATAATAATAGTGCACGTGCATTGGACTAAGCTGGAATCTGCAAGCATTCAACTCAAAAGAGAAGACAAGTAATATGGGCTCCAAATTAAATCAATCAACCATGCATATGAGAGCCACTAAACATTTTCAGTATGGCCTTCTACTCTCGACCCCCAAAGGAAAGAAAAGAAAAGAAAACTATTTACATGGGAAAGCTCCCAACAAACAAGAAGAAGAACAAGAAATCTTTTTGGGTTTTCATTTTAATTTCTACTACAAGCATGGAAATTAAACTAACTAATTTTTTTTGTTTTTTCTTAAGGTTTATCAAACACACAAGAAGAAAGCGAGAAAAAGAAAATTAAACTAGCATGGATAATACAATGAAAGAGTATGAGCACCGACGACTAGAATGGTGTGTGAACATAAATGTAAAGTCGGTGAGAAATACGTACCCCCCCCCAAGCTTAGGCTTTTGCCTAAGTTGGTCTAAGGCCAAGGGTAGCCTGGCTGATATCTGTAGTTGTAACTGGGGTCGTACTAAGATGCAGCAGCAAATGCCTCCTGAGTTGCGGCACATTGGCGAGCCGCCTCCACTCTCCCATCGTGTTCAGCTGCTTCCTCCCTGGTAACAACATATCTTCCTTTTGCCTGGTAATCAAAAAGGAAAGGAGCGGGAAGAGTAACATGGACAGAGCTATGTCTGTGAAAGTGCAACTATCCCTAGGTGGTTTTGGTAATTCATAACAACATATAGCTCATTGAGCTAATGCTATTCCAAGACATATATTTCAGGAAAGCTCAATGAATGGCATGGCATGGATGATGAAAGTGGATCCCTCAAAATACTAAGGACAAAGGATTGGCTCAAGCTAAATAGCTCAAGACTCTTCATTTTATATTTTAGTGATCCAACATCACATTGAGTCTATAGGAAAAGCCAATACTATCAAGGAGGGATGAGGTGTTACTGAATGAGCCTCTTGCTTCATGTGCTTAGTGATATGCTCCAAAACCCTCAGCTACTTTCTCACTTCCACAAATGACCTAAACCCAAAGCCAAAATCGGTCACACCGATTCTTCCTATCAGGCGCCACCGATTTCAAATGTCATAGCCACTGCCACAAACCCTAGGCAAATCGGTTCTACCGATAGGGATCTCGGTCTCACCGAGATGGGATTGTAATCTCTTTGTTTCCCTTCGTAACATTTCGTTCAAACCGAAGTGAGCGATCGGTCCCACCAAGATTGCAATGTAAACTCTTGGTTTCCCTTTTGTAACATTTCGGTCTCACCGAAAAGAGCAAATCGGTCCCATCGAGTTTACCTGACCAACTCTCTGGAAAGCTTATTACCAAAATCGGTCTCACCGAGTTTGTGTAATCGGTCTTACCGAGTTGCATGTCAGTCCCACCGAAAATCACTAACGGTCACTAGGTTTACTAAATCGGTCCGACCGAGTCTGTTGAATCGGTCCGACCGAGTCTGTTGAATCGGTCCCACCGAGTTTGGTAAATTGTGTGTAACGGTTAGATTTTGTGTGGAGGCTATATATACCCCTCCACCTCCTCTTCATTCATAGAGAGAGCCATCAGACTAAACCTACACTTCCAACTTACCATTTCTGAGAAAGAACCACCAACTCATGTGTTGAGGCCATGATATTCCATTCCTACCATATGAATCTTGATCTCTAGCCTTCTCCAAGTTGCTTTCCACTCAAATCTTCTTTCCACCAGATCCAAATCCTATGAGAGAGAGTTGAGTGTTGGGGAGACTATCATTTGAAGCACAAGAGCAAGGAGTTCATCATCAACGCACCATTTGTTACTTCTTGGAGAGTGGTGTCTCCTAGATTGGCTAGGTGTCACTTGGGAGCCTCCGACAAGATTGTGGAGTTGAACCAAGGAGTTTGTAAGGGCAAGGAGATCGCCTACTTCGTGAAGACCTACCGCTAGTGAGGCAAGTCCTTCGTGGGTGACGGCCATGGTGGGATAGACAAGGTTGCTTCTTCGTGGACCCTTCTTGGGTGGAGCCCTCCGTAGACTCGCGCAACCGTTACCCTTCATGGGTTGAAGTCTCCATCAACGTGGATGTACGATAGCACCACCTATCAGAACCACACCAAAAACATCCATGTCTCCAACTGCGTCTGAATTCTCCAAACCCTTCCCTTTACTTTCTTGCAAGTTGCATGCTTTAATTTCCGTTGCCTATATACTCTTTGCATGCTTTCTTGAATTGTGTGATGATTGCTTGACTTGTCCTAAGATAGCTAAAATCTACCAAACTCTAAAATTGGGAAAAGGTTAAGTTTTTAATTGGTCAAGTAGTCTAATCACCCCCCCTCTAGACATACTTCAAGGTCCTACAAGTGGTATCAAAGCTTTGGTCTCCATTTGCTTTGATTTCCATAGCTTTTGGTGGTCATAGCCTTGGTTTCACAACCTAGGAGAGTATGGCGTCTAGCGAGGGAAATTATCACCGTAGAGGTCCTTACTTTGATGGTACTAATTTTGCTAGTTGGAAGCATAAGATGAAAATGCATATTCTTGGACATAACCCCACCGTTTGGGCTATTATTTGTATTGGCTTGCAAGGTGAATTCTTTGATGGGAGAGAGTCGAACCATGAAGCTAATGCGGAAGAATTGAAGATGCTGCAATACAATGCTCAAGCTTGTGATATCAACTTCAACGGATTGTGCCCCGAAGAATTCAACAAAATCAGCCGTCTTGAGAATGCAAAGGAAATTTGGGACACTTTGATTGATATGCATGAAGGTACCGAATCCGTCAAGGAATCCAAGTTGGATGTGCTCCAAAGTCAGCTTGACAAGTTCAAAATGAAGGATGGTGAAGGTGTCGCTGAAATGTACTCTAGGCTCGCTCTTATTACAAATGAGATTGCCGGCTTAGGGAGTAAAGAGATGACTGATAGATTCATCATCAAGAAGATCCTAAGAGCATTGGATGGAAAGTATGATACCGTGTGCACATTGATCCAAATGATGCCAAACTACAAAGATCTCAAGCCAACCGAAGTCATTGGAAGAATTGTTGCTCATGAGATGTCACTCAAGGATAAGGAGGAACTTAACAACAAGTCAAGTGGCACTTACAAAGCCTCAAGTGAAACCCCCACATCATCAAGTGAGAAACAAACCTTCAATGAAGAATTGAGCTTAATGGTGAAGAACTTCAACAAATTCTACAAGAGTAGAAGCAAATAAAGAAGCTCCAAGTCAAGATCTTACCATGACAAAAGATCTTCTAGTCGAGAGTGCAATTGCTACAATTGTGGGAGGCCTGGACACTATTCCAATGAGTGTACAGCCCCCTACAAAAGAAGAGTAAATTCTCCAAAAAGAAGAAGCAAAAGAGAAGAATCACCACCAAGAGAGAGAAGGAGTAGAGATGATCGTTATGAATGAAGAACCTCACGGAGAAGAAAAGATTCGGAAAGGAAGGACAAGTCATCAAGGAGCTACACAAAACGAAGACATCAAGCTCATGTTGGTGAATGGGTTTCCGGCTCTGGCTCCGACAAACACTCCGAGAGAAGCTATCACTCTGACTCCGAATATACTCAAGATGAAGGTGTTGCTGGTCTAGCACTTGTGTCAACCAACTCCTACGACATATTTGATTCACCAAATGAAGGAATTGGAAGATGCTTCATGGCCAAAGGTCCAAAGGTAACACATCCTGAGTATGTTGATTTCAATAGTGATGAAGATGACTTGCTTGTGGATGATGATTTACTTGTTGACAACTCTAGTGATGAATACTATGATGAAACGTCAATTAATCATGCTAAACAAGATAAAACGAATGACAATGATAAGGAGAAGATTGAGCTTCTAACTAAAGAACTAAACAATCTTAAGTTGGCTCATGAAACTATCTTCGAAGATCATCGAGAACTTTTAAGGGCTCATGAGAAGTTACGCTTTGAAAAGCTCAATCTTGAGCAAGAGCATGAGTTCTTAAAGCAATCAATGATGATCTTCGTAAGAAAAGTTCTTCTTACATTGCCAAGCGTTTACTCCTATCTACTTACATGCCTCAAGTCAAGTCTAGTAACAAGTACAAGAAAGATACTTCCTCTAGTAGTAACAATAATAATGTCAAATCCAATATTGTTGCTTCTAGTAGTTCTCTTGATTCCACTAATGATTCTCTTAGCCAAGTTACATTTGAGCAAGAAAATAGCCTATTGAAGGGAATTATAGAGAAAGGTGTTTACAAGAGCCTTGCCGGGAGTAAGCAATTCGAGGAAATTGTACGCAAGCAAGGAAGACACCGGAAGAATCAAGGTGTTGGTTTTGAACGAAAGTTCAATGCCAATGGAGTTGAGTGGGAAGAAGATCAATACCCCAAGACGAAGTTTGTTCCTCAACAAGTGAAGTATGATCCCACTTCCTTCAAGGGAACACAAGCTCAAGATGATCTTCCACCACAAGACCACAAGAACAAAGGCAAGGACAAGCTTCAAGAAGAGATTGATGCATTTGAAGAAGCACCTAAGGTCTCGGTCAAGTGGATTCCCAAGACTACGTCAAGTTCTACTTCATCAAGTACAACTACAACTCCAAGGATTCCCATCAAGATGATGTGGATCCCGAAGAAGAAGAACTAGAGAGTTCTTGAGGGTGACTCCGTCAACATTCTTCACTCATATTATTATGGCAAGGACAAGTGCAATCAACTTCCACATCTTGCACTAGTTCAAGGAGTCACAAACCCTCATGTTGGTAAGGCAAGGAACAAGGTAACTTAATGTTTTCCTGGACATCATCTTGTGTGTGCATCACTCTATGTCTATGGATATTCTTGTTTGTTCCTTGTGGGACTAACCCATGTAGGTATGTTGAAAGTGCAACTCACTCCAACGGATTGCTCCAAATGATCTACATCAACATTGAGCATCCACATCTTCAACACCTACATGAAGTCATCATCGACAAAACCCAAGGTTAGTTCATCCCTCTAAAAGGGGATCTCACATCTAGGGGGAGCTTAACTCTAAGACTTGAGTCAAAGCAACTCTAATGGTGTGAACACATCAATGCATTATGTAAAAGTGGTAACCCCACTTGGGCTTAAACGATGAGTATGACCTATGATCAAATGTTTATCATTTGACTCCTAAGTCAATATACTCATATATAGATGACCTAGTCATCGCCAATTGTTTGATAGATGCTAGAATTGGTTGTGCATGCTTTGCCACATATTTCATTTGCCATCTTATTGTGTGAGCATGTTGGTGCATATTTTACTCATTCAAGGACATCCACTTGTTGTTTTGATTGTTTGGTTCTTCCTTCTTTTGGCCAAGTGGATGGACAAGAATGCCTAAGAACTTTCTCTAGCTATCTATGCTCTTCTCGTCTCAAACTCTATTCATGCTACATCACAAAATTTGATCAAGTCAGATTCGAACCACTCTGTGTGAGGAGCACTCGGAGTCCCCAATTCGTCATAGACTTAAACTTCCAAAATTTCTTTGTGATTCTCAGTCTGACCGATTCCTCCATTTCGGTCCTACCGAGATCACTAAGTCGATCTAGGTTTTCAATCTCGGTGCAACCGATTTGAACTTTTCGGTCTCACCGAGTTGCTGTAACTGAACACAGTTATGCATCTCGGTGCCACCGAGTTGTTCCACTCGGTCACACCGACAGGGTCGGGCTATATATAGACACGGGCAAACATTTGGAAACTTCTCCGAACCCCTTCGCCCGCGCAATAGCTTGCTCTGCCTCCAAGGTCTCCGGATCGTCTCCTCGTCGCCAGCCGCCTCCTGTCGCTGGTCTCCACCGCCGACAATGGAATTCAACCCCGTTGTTGCCGCCGTAGCGAGTTCATCGCCAAGCTAGGGTATGGACTCGATCACTGTGATATCCTCTTCTGATTCCTAGCACATTGTGTTCATATTGATTCTTGTCACGATTGAAACACTCCAGTCCAGTCAATGCAATCCGTAGATTAGATGAGATTTGAAAATTTAGGGTTAGGTTTCCGCCGAAACCATCTTAGACCCACCGAGTTGAAAAACTCTGTCCCACCGATTTGGCTTATGCCATTGCACTAGTAACTCTCGGTTTGACCGAGGATTGCTAATCGGTGCGATTTTAGGACTTTGTGAAACCCTAGCAGTATCGGTGCCACCGAACTGTGACTCGGCCCAACCGAGTTCATCAGTTTAGGTTCCAAAACTGCTTCGGTATCACCGAGTTTGAAAATCGGTTGATCTGAAATGCTTTCTGTGGAAAACTAAAACTGAATTTTGAATCATTCTTTTGCAAAAATCTCTGCATTTTGTGATACTCATCCACTCCATCTCATCTATAACTCTTAACAGGGTCAGCATTCAAAGTTTGCAGCATGTCAGACTAGAGTGACAGTCAAAACATGTCAGAAGGGCAGATGCAAATGAGTGAGGGCACTAGTCCCTCCAGCACTTCATATGAAGGCAGCAGGAGCACTCCTAGCAACCTGCCTAAGGCTGCTACCAGGCAAAGGAAGAAGAGAACTTCAGACTCTGAGGATGAGGATTATAGAGCTGAAGAAGATGAGGCTACTTCCAAGAAGGTAGTGCTCAAGAAGGTGCTCAGTTCAACTGCAGCAAAGCCAGGCATGAAGATTAAAAGGCCTGCAGGAAGACAACCAATGTCCAAAGCCAGAGCATCAACTCAACAGCCTGAAAAGCCTGATCCCAAAGAGCCAGCTGCTGAAGGAAAGAAAAGGAAGGAAAGGGTCAAGAAGACCATGGCCAGAGTTGTTGGGCAACCTTCCATGATGGAAGAAGAAGAGCTTGCTGCACCAGCACCAAAGGCACCAAAGCTTATGGGAGATGCTATTAGATCAGGGGCTGCAACATCAAAGCCCAAGGAAGCACCCAAAGCTGCCCCCAAGGCCAAGTCTGCACCAAAGAGGAATACTAGGAGTATTCCAGCTGCTGAGAAGAACAAGGCCCCAGTGCCAGAGGTTGCTGAGGAGGAAGATGAAGAAGGACAAGTTCTGAGGAAGCTCAAGCCCAAGATACAAGACCATAATGATGCCCATCCTGTAGCTGAGGACATGAACATCAGAAAAGATTCAGGGTTGAGCCTATGGAGGATGGCAGATCCATATGCCACAAGGAGAAGAACTGCTGTTGATTACAGGTTCCATACAAAGGAACAGCAGGACTTCTATGAGACAATCTTGTTGGACAAAAAGCCCATTGTGTGTGATATGAGGTGGGTCGACTGGACCTACATGAAGGAAATGAAGAACACTATCTAGGAGTACAAGACAGTTTTGTTGCTTGTGGAGTTGCAGATTTTGTTGGGCAGAAGCTCACCAACTGGAATGATGAACTTATAATGCAATTCTACTCCACAGCACACTTCTATCCAGATGGGAGGATAGTTTGGATGTCTGAAGGTACAAGGTACCAGTCAACTGTTGAGGAGTGGGCAAATCTGATAAATGCCCCAAAGGAAAATGATGATGACCTGGATGTATATGCCAAGAAGAAAATGGGACACAATACCATGGCACATATGTACAAGGAGATCCCAGACAAAGCCCTAGAGACTTTCTCTTTTGGATCAGTCCACTTTCTTCTGTCAGGGCTGCCTACAATCAACTGGATCCTAAGGCACACTCTATTGCCTAAGTCTGGTGACCACAACATGATCAGAGGGCATGCAATCAACATGTTGCATTTGTTTGATGTGCCTCAGAAATTCAAGGTCATGAGCCTTATAGTAGAAACCATTAAGAGGACTGCAGCAGATCATAAGAGGAGTTGTGGATATGCCCCTCAGATTCAGGAGTTGATTAACTCAAAGATGGGCACAGGCAAATATCTATTGGATAGGGAACATTTTCCTCTCTATCCAGACTTTGAGGACAATGAGGTTGTCATGAATGAGGATGATCCATCATCAGTTCAAGCTCAAGAGAAGAAGGAGAAGGCAAGGAAGGAGAAGGCTGCCAAGATGCCAACTCAAGAGGAGGCATCTGAGTATTTCTTGAAGAACAAGCAGGAGCAGCTTGGTTACTTGATAGCATCAACACTGAGGATTGAGAAGGGGTTGGCCACCTTAACTCAGAATCAGGAAAGCTTGGAAAGAATCATGGAACAAAAATTCTATGATCTTGATGTCAAGGTAACTGAGATTCAGTCAGTTGTGGAGCAGCTGCAGGATGACATGCAGGAGAGGAAGGGCAAGACTACCACTAATGTATTTGCCAGAGTGCCTAGAGCTCAGAGGTCAGCTGCAGTGCCAGTGCCAGACACTAGAGCAACATCATCTGCACCAGCCACAGCTCCTACAGCTCCAGTGCAACCAGCTCCAGCACCAACTCCTCCAGCTCCCTCTACATCAACTGAAGCCTTCGTCCAAGGAGCCATCTCTACACCACCAACTGAAGATCAAGCCTGAGAGTCGATCTAGCACTATGCATTTTCTATGAACTTTTTGGTAACTTGTTGCCAAAGGGGGAGAAAAATGTATAGATCATAGGCTTCGAGAGAGAGAGTGTTGCTTTTGTTCTCTCTTGCTTTGGTGGTTTAAAACTTGTTTGCTTTTGATTGCTTGAGATACTATGCTATTCTTGTGAGACATTGATGATCATGTGTTTGATCTTAAGCTACACTTATGCATGTTTGATGATATTATCTTATCTATCCTATGTGATCATTCACTTTGCTTGGTGATGAGTGCATGTATTCAATCTTTATCATTTTGAGCGCTCCACCAAGATGTATGTGACATGGAAGAGTAACCCATGAGCCTAATTCCTTGTGCATTTGCAGTCCAAAGCAAATCTTAAACTATGCACAAATTTAGGGGGAGCTCTTGCTTATCACATACTTCTCAAAGCGACGATGTTTTTCAATCTTATTATCATTTGTCGAAGCTTTGATCTATATGTTGTCATCAATTACCAAAAAGGGGGAGATTGAAAGTGCAACTATCCCTAGGTGGTTTTGGTAATTCATAACAACATATAGCTCATTGAGCTAATGCTATTCCAAGACATATATTTCAGGAAAGCTCAATGAATGGCATGGCATGGATGATGAAAGTGGATCCCTCAAAATACTAAGGACAAAGGATTGGCTCAAGCTCAATAGCTCAAGACTCTTCATTTTATATTTTAGTGATCCAAGATCACATTGAGTCTATAGGAAAAGCCAATACTATCAAGGAGGGATGAGGTGTTGCTTAATGAGCCTCTTGCTTCATGTGCTTAGTGATATGCTCCAAAACCCTCAGCTACTTTCTCACATCCACAAATGACCTAAACCCAAAGCCAAAATCGGTCACACCGATTCTTCCTATCCGGCGCCACCGATTTCAAATGTCATAGCCACTGCCACAAACCCTAGGCAAATCGGTTCTACCGATAGGGATCTCGGTCTCACCGAGATGGGATTGTAATCTCTCTGTTTCCCTTCGTAACGTTTCGGTCAAACCGAAGTGAGCGATCGGTCCCACCGAGATTGCAATGTAAACTCTCTGTTTCCCTTTTGTAACATTTCGGTCTCACCGAAAAGAGCAAATCGGTCCCACCGAGTTTACCTGACCAACTCTCTGGAAAGCTTATTACCAAAATCGGTCTCACCGAGTTTGTGTAATCGGTCTTACCGAGATTACGTTATGCCCTAACCCTAACCGAATCGGTCTCACCGAGTTGCATGTCAGTCCCACCGAAAATCACTAACGGTCACTAGGTTTACTAAATCGGTCCGACCGAGTCTGTTGAATCGGTCCCACCGAGTTTGGTAAATTGTGTGTAACGGTTAGATTTTGTGTGGAGGCTATATATACCCCTCCACCTCCTCTTCATTCGTGGAGAGAGCCATCAGACTAAACCTACACTTCCAACTTACCATTTCTGAGAAAGAACCACCTACTCATGTGTTGAGGCCAAGATATTCCATTCCTACCATATGAATCTTGATCTCTAGCCTTCCCCAAGTTGCTTTCCACTCAAATCTTCTTTCCACCAGATCCAAATCCTATGAGAGAGAGTTGAGTGTTGGGGAGACTATCATTTGAAGCACAAGAGCAAGGAGTTCATCATCAATGCACCATTTGTTACTTCTTGGAGAGTGGTGTCTCCTAGATTGGCTAGGTGTCACTTGGGAGCCTCCGACAAGATTGTGGAGTTGAACCAAGGAGTTTGTAAGGGCAAGGAGATCGCCTACTTCGTGAAGATCTACCGCTAGTGAGGCAAGTCCTTCGTGGGCGACGGCCATGGTGGGATAGACAAGGTTGCTTCTTCGTGGACCCTTCTTGGGTGGAGCCCTCCGTGGACTCGCGCAACCGTTACCCTTCGTGGGTTGAAGTCTCCATCAACGTGGATGTACGATAGCACCACCTATCGGAACCACGCCAAAAACATCCGTGTCTCCAACTGCGTTTGAATCCTCCAAACCCTTCCCTTTACTTTCTTGCAAGTTGCATGCTTTAATTTCCGCTGCCTATATACTCTTTGCATGCTTGCTTGAATTGTGTGATGATTGCTTGACTTGTCCTAAGATAGCTAAAATCTGCCAAACTCTAAAATTGGGAAAAGGTTAAGTTTTTAATTGGTCAAGTAGTCTAATCACCCCCCCTCTAGACATACTTCAAGGTCCTACAGTCTGTCAAAGATTAGTCGATACTGGAGGAATTGTTCATTCCTCCTAAGAAAATGATGTTTGACCATAGCGTCATAATCTAAATAAGCAGGAGGGAACACCATATCCCCCTCTCGTGGGGCTATACCAAGATAATTAGCCACACGGGTCACATAAATTCCTCCAAATAAATCTCCAACCCTACCATTATTATGCAACCTACGTGCAACTATTGCCCCCAAGTTATATTCTTTATAACCTAACACGGCACTCTTGAGGACACAAAGATCCGGGACACACATATGACATGCTTCATCTTTACCGTTAATGCATCTACCAATGAAGAGAGCAAAATAATGTATAGCAGGAAAGTGAATGCTCCGTTTGGTAGCTTGTGCTATATCCCTAGATTCTCCCACAGTAATACTAGCAAGAAAGTCTCTAAATTCATATTTGTGGGGATCATTAACATTGCCCCACTGCGGAAGTTTGCAAGCAGTTGTAAAATCCTCTAAGTCCATGGTATAAGATCTATCATAAATATCAAACATGACACTCTGAGAATTACGTGAAGATTTATATTTAAACCTTCTCACAAATGAATCAGTCGATTGATAGTACTGAGGACACTTATCTTGTAAGAAGTCCTCAAGATCGGCATTACGCACATATGCGTCAAATTCATCCTTAAAGCCTGCTTTGACAATAAAATCATCTGATGGCAACTCACAAGCTCGTACTTCTGCGTCCCTCGGTAGTTCATCGTCTTGCTCACGCATAGCAAGCCTGGGTCCCTTCTTTATTGAGGAACCACCTTGATACATTCTCCTAGACATTTTTTTCTTAAAAAAATTATGTAATTTTAGTAACTTCAAAATAAAAGTGAATAAAACTAAACAAGATTGATAGCAACTACTCCTACAAGTGCCTAGAGCCTATATCATCCATTAGAATTACTTGGGACCTCATAAATTTAACATGCAAGCTCAAGAACATGGTCACCTATGCAGCAAAAATTTGCAATGAATAAAGCACTAGAACAAAAACTAATTGGACCAGTGGAGGAGTCACATACCAAGCAACAATCTCCCAAAGCAGTTTTGTGAATGGAGCTTTGAGCAAGGAGATCGAAAATCACAGCAAAATGAGCTAGAACTTGTGCTTGAGCTGGATGAGGATTTTTTTCAGGAAGAAGATGGAGTGTGTGGGTGCAGGAATAAGTGGAGGGGGGCCACCGTGGGCCCACGAGACAGGGGGGCGCGCCCTCCACCCTCGTGGCCAGGTGCTTGCCCCCTCTATAGTGTTTTCAGTACCTAAAATCCTCAAATATTCCATAAAAAATCATACTAAATTTGCAGGGCATTTGGAGCACTTTTATTTTCGGGATATTTTTTATTGCACGGATAATTCAGAAAACAGACAGATAATACTATTTTTGCTTTATTTATTTTAAATAATAGAAAGTAAATAGAGGGTACACAAGGTTGTGCCTTCTAGTTTCATCCATCTCATGATCATCAAAATGAATCCACTAACAAGGTTGATCAAGTCTTGTTAACAAACTCATTCCGAATAACAAGGAACCGGAGAAATTTCGAATAACACTAAGTTACCTCAACGGGGATATGAATATCCCCAAAAATAAGAATATCATACTTTTTCTTGACAGTAGGAAGAGGAAATTCAAAACCTCCAATAATGATAGTTGGACTTTTTCCAATAGGATTGATGCTATGAACTTGAGATTGTTTCCTCGGAAAATGTACCATATGCTCATTACCATTAACATGAAAAGTGACATTGCCTTTGTTGCAATCAATAATAGCCCCTGCAGTATTCATAAAGGGTCTACCAAGGATAATCGACATACTATCATCCTCGGGAATATCAAGAATAATAAAGTTCGTTAAGATAGTGACATTTGCAACCACAACAGGCACATCCTCACAAATACCGACAGGTATAGCAGTTGATTTATCAGCCATTTATAAAGATATTTCAGTAGGTGTCAACTTATTCAATTCAAGTCTATGATATAAAGAGAGAGGCATAACACTAACACCGGCTCCAAGATCACATAAAGCAGTTTTAACATAATTTCTTTTAATGGAGCATGGTATAGTTGGTACTCCTAGATCTCCAAGTTTCTTTGGTATTCCACCCTTAAAAGTGTAATTAGCAAGCATGGTGGAGATTTTAGCTTCCGGTATCTTTCTTTTATTTGTAATGATATCATTCATATACTTAGCATAGGGATTTAATTTAAGCATATCAATTAAGCGCATACGTAAGAAGATAGGTCTAATCATTTCAGCAAAGCGCTCAAAATCCTCATCATCCTCTATCTTGGATGGTTTAGGAGGAAAGGGCATGGGTTTCTGAACCCATGGTTCTCTTTCTCTATCGTGCTTCCTAGCAACAAAGTCTCTCTTATCATAACGTTGATTCTTTGATTGTGGGTTATCAAGATCAACAGCAAGTTCAATTTCTACTTCATTCTTTTTGCTAGGTTGAGCATCAACATGAACATTATCGTTAGCATTATTACTAGGTTCATGTTCATCACCTGGTTGTGTTTCAGCATCAGAAATAGAAATATCATTGGGATTCTCATGTGTGTCTACAACAGGTTCACTAGAAGCATGCAAAGTCCTATTGTTTTTCTTTTTCTTCTTTTTAGAAGAACTAGGTGCCTCTAAATTATTTCTCTAAGAATCTTGCTCGATTCTCTTAGGGTGGCCTTCAGGATACAAAGGTTCTTGAGTCATTCTACCGGTTCTAGTAGCCACTCAAACAGCAAGGTCAGGTTTATTATTTAATTCATCGAGCAAATCACTCTAAGCTTTAAGTACTTGCTCAGCTTGAGTGGTAACCATAGAAGCATATTTGCTAATGAGTTTAAGTTCACCTTTAACTCTAGCCATATAATCACTCAAGTGTCCTATCTCGAAAGCATTATTCTTTAATTCTCTACCAACATAAGCATTAAAACTTTCTTGTCTAGCCATAAATTCATCAAATTCATCTAAGCATGGGCTATGAAATTTAGTAGAGGGGATTTCAAATTTATCATATCTATAGAGAGAATTTACCTTTACTACCTGTGTCAGGTTATCAAGACAATGTGGTTCTTCGACAGGCGGTATATTAAGACCATGTATTTCTTCAATAGGTGGTAAATTCTGCCTTTTTCTTTCATTGATTTCTTTGCCTCTTGCATATCTTCAGGACTGAGAAATAGAACACCTCTCTTCTTAGGAGTGGGTTTAGGAATAGGCTCAGGAGTTGGCTCAATTGGTTCAGGAATTGCCTCAAGAATTGGCTCAGGAAGAGTCCAATTATTTTCATTAGTCAACATATTATTCAATAGTAATTCAGCTTCATCGACTGTCCTTTCCATGAAAACAACACCAGCACAACTATCCAAGTGGTCCTTGGAAGCATCGGTTAGTCCATTATAAAAGATATCAAGTATTTCATTTTTCTTAAGAGGATGATCAGGCAAAGCATTAAGTAATCGGAGAAGCCTCCCCCAAGCTTGTGGGAGACTCTCTTCTTTGATTTGCACAAAATTATATATTTCCCGCAAGGCAGCTTGTTTCTTATGAGCAGGAAAATATTTAGTGGAGAAGTAATAAATCATATCCTGGGGACTACGCACACAACCAGGATCAAGAGAAATAAACCAAGTCTTAGCATCACCCTTTAATGAGAACGGAAATATCTTAAGGATATAATAATAGCGAGACTTCTCATCATTAGTAAACAGGGTGGCTATATCATTCAACTTGGTAAGATGTGCCACAACAGTTTCAGATTCAAGGCCATAAAAAGGATCAGATTCAACCAAGTAATTATTTCAGGATCAACAGAGAATTCATAATCCTTATCAGTAACACAGATAGGTGAAGTAGCAAAAGCAGGCTCAAGTTTCATTCTAGCATTAAGAGATTGCTGCTTCCATTTAGCTAATAACTTTTTAAGATCATATCTATCTTTGCAAGCAAAAATAGCTCTAGCAGCTTCCTCCTCCATAACATAACCCTCAGGAACAACAGGTAATTCATAATCAGGGGGAGAACTTTCATCATCACTATAATCAATAATAACATCTTCAATAATTTCATTCTCTCTAACCCTAGCAAGTTGTTCATCAAGAAATTCACCTAATGGCAAAGTAGTATCACGCACAGAAGTAGTTTCATCATAAGTATCATGCATAGAAGAAGTGACATCATCAATAACATGCGACATATCAGAATTCATAGCAGTAGTAGGTTTAGGTGTCGCAAGCTTACTCAAAACAGAAGGAGAATCTAGTGCAGAGCTAGATGGCAGTTCCTTACCTCCCCTCGTAGTTGAGGGAAAAATCTTGGTTCTTTCGTCTTTCAACTTCCTCATAATGATCAACAGATATAAATCCCAAGTAACTCAAAGAATAGAGCTATGCTCCCCGGCAACGGTGCTAGAAATTAGTCTTGATAACCCACAAGTGTAGGGGATCATAACAGCTTTCGAGGGTAGAGTATTCAACCCAAATTTATTGATTCGACACAAGGGGAGCCAAAGAATATTCTTAAGTATTAGCAGTTGAGTTTTCAATTCAACCACACCTGGATAACTTAGTATCTGCAGCAAAGTATTTAGTAGCAAAGTAGTATGATAGTAATGGTAACAGTGGCAAAAGTAAAGATAATAGTTTTGTAGTAATTGTAACAATAGCAACGGAAAAGTAAATGAGCGAAACACAAGATGTGAAAAGCTCGTATGCATTGGATCAATGATGGATAATTATGTTGGATGTGATTCCTCGTGTAATACTATAACATAGGGTGACACAGAACTAGCTCTAGTTCATCAATGTAATGTAGGCATGTATTCCGAATATAGTCATACATGCTTATGGAAAAGAACTTGCATGAAATATTTTGTCCTACCCTACCGTGGCAGCGGGGTCCTAGTGGAAACTAAGGGATATTAAGGCCTCCTTTTAATAGAGAACCGGGACAAAGCATTAGCACATAGTGAATACATGAACTCCTCAAACTATGGTCATCACCGAGAAGTATCCCGATTATTGTCACTTTGGGATTGTCGGATCATAACACCTAATAGGTGACTATAGACTTGCAAGATAGGATCAAGAACACACATATATTGATGAAAACATAATAGGTTCAGATATGAAATCATGGCACTCGGGCCCTAGTGACAAGCATTAAGCATAGCAAAGTCATAGCAACATCAATCTCAGAACATAGTGGATACTAGGGATCAAACCCTAACAAAACTAACTTGATTACATGGTAAATCTCATCCAACCCATGACCGTCCAGCAAGCCTACGATGGAATTACTCACCCACGGCGGTGAGCATCATGAAATTGGTGATGGAGGATGGTTGATGATGACCACGGCGATGAATCCCCCTCTCCGGAGCCCTGAACGGACTCCAGATCAGCCCTCCCGAGAGAGATTAGGGCTTGGCGGCGGCTCCATATCGTAAAACGCGATGAAACTTTCTCTCTGGGTTTTTTCTCCGTGAAACAAAATATATGCAGTTGAAGTTGAGGTTGGTGGAGCCTCAGGAGGCCCACAAGACAGGGGGGCACGCCCAGGGGGGCGCGCCCCCCACCCTCGTGGACAGGGTGTGGGCCCCCTGGTCTTGATTCTTTCGCCGGTATTTTTTATATTTTCCAAAACTTATCTCCGCGGATTTTCAGGTCATTCCGAGAACTTTTGTTTTCTGCACATAAAACAACATCATGGCAGTTCTACTGAAAACAACGTCAGTCCGGGTTAGTTTCATTCAAATCATGCAAGTTAGAGTCCAAAACAAGGGCAAAAGTGTTTGGAAAAGTAGATACGTTGGAGACGTATCATAGATTTTTGCAGTAAGTATGTGAGTTCTTTATGACTAATGTTGAGTCCATGGATTATACACACTCTCACCTTTCCATCATTGCTAGCCTCTTTGGTACCGTGCATTGCCCTTTCTCACCTTGAGAGTTGGTGCAAACTTTGCAGGTGCATCC
The DNA here is from genome assembly GCF_018294505.1 of Triticum aestivum. Lineage (NCBI taxonomy): Eukaryota > Viridiplantae > Streptophyta > Magnoliopsida > Poales > Poaceae > Triticum > Triticum aestivum. The sequence goes on along the minus strand of NC_057795.1, from coordinate 420,188,006 downwards.
AAACCCCGTGATATGATACGCTCTATCACACATAAAACTCCTTATATCTTCCTCAAAACAGCCACCATACCTACCTATTATGGCATTTCCATAGCCATTCCGAGATATATTGCCATGCAACTTTCCGCCATTCGATTTATTATGACACGCTTCATCATTGTCATATTGCTTTGCATGATCATGTAGTTTACATCGTATTTGTGGCAAAGCCACCGTTCATACATGTCACTCTTGATTCATTGCACATCCCGGTACACCGTCGGAGCCATACACATAGAGTCATATTTGGTTCTAAGTATCGAGTTGTAATTCTTGAGTTGTAAGTAAATAAAAGTGTGATGATCTTCATTATTAGAGCATTGTCCCATGTGAAGAAAAGATGATGGAGGCTATGGTTCCCCCACAAGTCGGGATGAGACTCCGGACGAAAAAAAAAAGTGGAAAAAAGAGGCCATAAAAAGGAGAAAAGGCTCAAATAAAAATAAAAAAATAAAAAAATGAGAGAAAAAAGAGAGAAGGGGCAATGCTACTATCCTTTTACCACACTTGTGCTTCAAAGTAGCACCATGATCTTCATGATAGAGAGTCTCCTATGTTGTCACTTTCATATACTAGTGGGAATTTTTTGTTATAGAACTTGGCTTGTATATTCTAATGATGGGCTTCCTCAAATTGCCCTAGGACTTCATGAGCAAGCAAGTTGGATGCACACCCACTTAGTTTCTTTTTGAGCTTTCATACACTTATAGCTCTAGTGCATCTGTTGCATGGCAATCCCTACTCACTCACATTGATATCTATTGATGGGCATCTCCATAGCCCATTGATACGCCTAGTTGATGTGAGACTATCTTCTTTTTTTTTGTCTTCTCCACAACCACCATTCTATTCCACCTATAGTGCTATGTCCATGACACTCATGTATTACATGAAGATTGAAGAAGTTTGAAAATACTAAAGTATGAAACAATTCCTTGGTTGAAACCGGGGTTGTGCATGATTTAAATATTTTGTGTGATGAAGATAGAGCATAGCCAGACTATATGATTTTGTAGGGATAGTTTTCTGTGGCCATGTAATTTTGAAAAGACATAATTGCTTTGTTTGTATGCTTGAAGTATTATCATTTTTATGTCAATATTAAACTTTTGTTTTGAATCTTATAGATCTGAATATTCTTGCCACAATAAAGAAGATTACATTGATAAATATGTTAGGCAGCATTCCACATCAAAAATTCTGTTTTTGTCATTTACCTACTCGAGGACGAGCAGGAATTAAGCTTGGGGATGCTTGATACGTATCCAACGTATCTACAATTTTTGATTGTTCCATGCTATTATATTATCAATCTTGGATGTTTTATATGCATTTATATGCTATTTTATATGATTTTTGGGACTAACCTATTAACCTAGAGCCAAGTGCTAGCTTCTATTTTTTCCTTTTTTTTGAGTTTTATAGAAAAGGAATACCAAGCGGAGTCCAATTGACGTGCCAATTTTTGATGATTTTTTTATGGACCAAAAGAAGCCCCCGGAGTAAAAGAGTTGGGCCAGAAGAGTCCTGAGCCGTCTCCAAGGGTGGAGGGCGATCCCTACCCCCCTGGGCGCGCCACCTGCCTCGTGGATGACTCGGAGACCCCCCCCTGACATGAGACCGACACCAAAAATTCCTATAAATACAGAAACCCCCGAAAAGAAACCTAGATCGGGAGTTCCGCCGCCACAAGCCTCTGTAGCCACCAAAAACCTCTCGGGATCCTGTTCCGGCACCCTGCCGGAGGGGAATCCATCACCGCTGGCCATCTTCATCATCACGGCGCTCTCCATGACAAGGAGGGAGTAGTTCACCTTCGGGGCTGAGGGTATGTACCAGTAGCTATGTGTTTGATCTCTCTCTCTCTTTTGTGTTCTTGATTTGGCACGATCTTGATGTATCATGAGCTTTGCTATTATAGTTGGATCTTATGATGTTCCTCCCCCTCTACTCTCTTGTAGTGGATTGAGTTTTCCCTTTGAAGTTATCTTATCGGATTGAGTCTTTAAGGATTTGAGAACACTTGATGTATGTCTTGCATGTGCTTATCTGTGGTGACAATGGGATATTCACGTGATCTACTTTATGTACGTTTTGGTGATCAACTTGCAGGTTCAGTGACCTTGTGAACTTATGCATAGGGGTTGGCACACGTTTTTGTATTGACTCTTTGGTAGAAACTTTGGGGCACTCTTTGAAGTACTTCGTGTTGGTTGAATAGATGAATCTGAGATTGTGTGATGCATATCATATAATCATACCCACGGATACTTGAGGTGGCATTGGAGTATCTAGGTGACATTAGGAATTTGGTTGATTTGTGTCTTAAGGTGTTATTCTAGTACAAACTCTATGATAGATTGAACGGAAAGAATAGCTTCGTGTTATTTTACTACGGACTCTTGAATAGATCGATCAGAAAGGATAACTTTGAGGTGGTTTCGTACCCTACAATAATCTCTTCATTTGTTCACCGCTATTAGTGACTTTGGAGTGACTCTTTGTTGCACATTGAGGGATTATTGTATGATCCAATTATGTTATTATTGTTGAGAGAACTTGCACTAGTGAAAGTATGAACCTTAGGCCTTGTTTCCTACCATTGCAATACCGTTTACGCTCACTTTTATCGCTTGCTACCTTGCTGTTTTTATAATTTCAGATTACAAAAACCTATATCTACCATCTATGTTGCACTTGTATCACCATCTCTTCGCCGAACTAGTGCACCTATACAATTTACCATTGTATTGGGTGTGTTTGGGACACAAGAGACTCTTTGTTATTTGGTTGCAGGGTTGCTTGAGAGAGACCATCTTCATCCTACGCCTCCCACAGATTGATAAACCTTAGGTCATCCACTTGAGGGAAATTTGCTACTGTCCTACAAACCTCTGCACTTGGAGGCCCAACAACGTCTACAAGAAGAAGGTTGTGTAGTAGACATCAAGCTCTTTTTTGCGCTGTTACCGGGGAGGTGAGTGCTTGGATGTATATCTTTAGATCTTGTAATCGAATCTTTTTGTTTCTTGTTGTATCACTAGTTTAGTATATAAAAGAAAACTAAAAATGGAATTGAGGGTGCCTCATATGCTTCATCTTTTTAATGTCTTTCGTGAAAATGATGGGAAGGAAAATTGTGCTCAAGTACTAGAAAAGAATTACATAGAATGCTTGGCATAAAATATGTCAATGATGAGCATGATTGCAATGTTGTTAGTATGAATTCTTTGAATACCTATGATGCTAATGATATGCAAAACCACAATCTTGGGGATGCTATGTTTGATGAAGATGATACTTTTTGTCCCCCAAGTTTTGATGAGCAAATTTATTATGATGAAAGCATGCCTCCTATTTGTGATGATTATTGTGATGACACGCAATCCATAAAGAATAAATATAACCATGAAACTTCTCATCTTGATTTTAATTTTCAATTGGATTATGCTTCACATGATAGTTATTTTGTTGAGTTTACTCCCACTACTATTGATGAGAATAAATTTGCTTATGTGAAGAGTAGTAAAATTTCTATCCAAGTAGATCATGAAAAGAATGCTTTATGTGATGGTTATATTGTTGAATTCATTCATGATGCTACTGAAAATTATTATGAGCGAGGAACATATGCTTGTAGGAATTGCAATAATATCAAGTTTCCTCTCTATGTGTTGAAAATCTTGAAGCTATGCTTGTTTTGCTTTCCTATGCTAGTTGATTCTTGCCATAAGTTGTTTGCTCACAAAATCCCTATGCATAGGAAGTGGGTTAGACTTAAATGTGCTAGTCATATTCTTCATGATGCTCTCTTTATGTTTCAATTCTTATCTTTTATGTAAGCATCATTGAAATCATCATGCCTAGCTAAAAGGCACTAAAGAAAAGCGCTTGTTGGGAGACAACCCAATATTTACCCTTACAGTTTTTGTGTGTTCACATGATTAAGCTACTGTAGTAATCATGTTTTATAGATTTTGTTTTAATAAAGTGCCAAGTAAGACCTTTAGGATAGCTTACGGTGATAGTTGTGTTGATCCTACTGAAAATCAGAAACTTTTGCGCCCAGTAAATTAGTTTTGATAATTCACAGAAACGTGCTTTTTAGTTGATTCTTATTGTAGTAGATCAGTATACAAATTGCCTATGAATTCCTATCTGGTAGAATTTTTGGAGTTACATAAGTATTCGACAGTTACAGATTACTACAAACTGTTCTGTTTTTGATAGATTCTGTTTTCTATGTGTTGTTTGCTTATTTTGATGAATCTATGAGTGGTATCGGAGGGTATGAACCATAGAGAAGTTGGAATACAGTAGATATTACACCAATATGAATTTAAAATGAGTTCAAAACAGTACCTAAGTGGTGGTTTATTTTCTTATACTAACGGAGCTTACGAGTTTTCTGTTGAGTTTCGTGTTGTGAAGTTTTCAAGTTTTAGGTAAAGATTCGATGGACTATGGAATCAGGAGTGGCAAGAGCTTAAGCTTGGGGATTCCCAAGGCACCCCAAGGTAATATTCAAGGACAACCAAGAGCCTAAGCTTGGGGATGCCCCAGAAGGCATCCCCTCTTTCGTCTTCGTTCATCGGTAACTTTACTTGGAGCTATATTTTTATTCACCACATGATATGTGTTTTGCTTGGAGCGTCATTTTGTTTTATTTTGTTTTGCTTGCTATTTGAATAGTATCCCAAGATCTTAAATTATTAAGTGTTAGAGAGTCTTCACATAGTTACATAATTATTCGACTACTCATTGATCTTCACTTATATCTTTCAGAGTAGTTTGGCATTTGCTCTAGTGCTTCACTTATATCTTTTAGAGCACGGTGGTGGTTTTATTTTGAAGAAATTGATGAACTCTCAGGCTTCACTTATATTATTTTGAGAGTCTTAAACAACATGGTAATATGCTTGGGTTACAAAATTAGTCCTAATATGATAGGCATCCAAGAGGGATATAATAAAAACTTTCATAAAAAGTGCATTGAATACTAAGAGAAGTTTGATTCCTTATGATTGTTTTGAGATATGAGGATGCTGATTTACTTGTTGACAACTCTTGTGATGAATACTATGATGAAACGTCAATTAATCATGCTAATCAAGATAAAACGAATGACAATGATAAGGAGAAGATTAAGCGGCTAACTAAAGAACTAAACACTCTTAAGTTAGCTCATGAAACTATCTTGGAATATCATCGAGAACTCTTAAAGACTCATGAGAAGTTACGCTTTGAAAAGCTCAACCTTGAGCAAGAGCATGAGTTTTAAAGGCAATCAATGATGATCTTCGCAAGAAAAGTTCTTCTTACATTGCCAAGCATTAACTCTTATCTACTTACATGCCACAAGTCAAGTTTAGTAACAAGAGTAAGAAAGATTCCTCTTCTAGTAGTAACAATAATCATGCTAAATCCAATGTTGTTGCTTATAGTAGTTCTCTTGATTACACTAATGATTCTCTTAGCCAAGTTACACTTGAGCAAGAAAATATCTTATTGAAGGGAATTATAGAGAAGAGTGTATACAAGAGCCTTGCCGGGAGTAAGCAATTTGAGGAAATTGTACGCAAGCAAGGAAGGCACCGGAAGAATCAAGGTGTTGGTTTTGAACGAAAGTTCAATGCCAATGGAGTTGAGTGGGAAGAAGATCAATACCCCAAGACGAAGTTTGTTCCCCAATAAGAGAAGTATAATCCTACTTCTTTCCAAGGAACACAACCTCAAGACGATCTTCCACCACAAGACCACAAGCAAAAAGGCAAGTACAAGCTTCAAGAGGAGATTGATGCATTTTAAGAAGCTCCCAAGGCCTTGGTCAAGTGGGTTCCCAAGACTACATCAAGCTCTACTTCATCAAGTTCCACTACTACCCCAAGGATTCCCATCAAGATGATGTGGATCCCAAAGAAGAAGGACTAGAGAGTTCTTGAGGGTGACTCCGCCAATATACTTCACTCATATCATTTTGGCAAGGACAAGTGCAATCAACCTCCACATGTTGCACTAGTTCAAGGAGTCACAAACCCTCTTGTTGGTAAGACAAGGGACAAGGTAACCTAATGCTTTCATGGACATCATCTTGTGTGTGCATCACTCTATGTCTATGGATATTCTTGCTTGTTCCTTGTGGGACTAACCCGTGTAGGTACTGAAAGTGTAACTCACTCCAATGGATTACTCCAAATGATCAACAACATTGAGCATCCACATCTTCAACACCTACTTGAAGTCATCATCGACAAAACCCAAGGTTAGTTCATCCCTCTTAGGTGGGATCTCACATCTAGGGGGGGCTTTACTCTAAAGAATTGAGCTAAAGCAACTCTAATAGTGTGAACACAACAATGCTTTATGTAAAAGTGATGACCCCACTTGTGCTTAAACGATGAGTATGACCTATGATCAAATGTTCTCATTAGACTCCTAAGTCAATATACTCATATTTAGATGACCTAGTCATCGCCAATTGTTTGATAGATGCTAGAATTGGTTGTGCATGCTTTGCCAAACATTTCATTTGCCATTTTATTGTATGAGCATGTTGGTTGTTTGAGGACATCCACTTGTTGTTTGATTGTTTGGATCTTTCTCTTTGCCAAGTGGATGGACAAGAATGCCTAAGAACCTTCTCTAGCTATCTATGCTTTTCTCGTCTCAAACTCTATTCATGCTACTTCACAAAGTTTGATCAAGTCAGTTTTGAGCCACTCTGTGTGAAGAGCACTTGGAGTCCCCGATTCATCATAGACTTAAACTTCCAAAACCTCTTTGTGCATTTCGGTCTGACCGAGAAATCCATTTCGGTCAAAACGACTTCACTAAGTTGATCTAGGTTTTCATCTCGGTGCAACCGATTTGAACACTTTGATCACACCGAGTTGCAGCAACCGCTTGCGATTCTGCAATCTTGGTGCCACCGAGTTGTTCCACTCGGTCACACCGACAGGGTCGGGATATAAATATTCACGGGTGAGATTTTGGAAATTACTTCAAATCTTCTCAGCCTGCGTGTGTCCTGCTCTGCCTCCTCGGGTCTCCGGGCCGTCTCCTTGCCGTCAAGGACCTCCCACCATTGGACTCTGCCACCGTCGACGGATTCTGCTCCGTCGTAGCAAACACTCGCCGCTCTAGGGTACATGTTCGACCCCTTGTACTTTCTTTTTAACTCCAATTCCTAGCACAAGGACAATGCCATGATTCTTGCCATGAATGAGATTAATCTATCCAGCTAAATCTTCCTTAGGTCTAGATTGATTCGAAAATTTTAGGGTTAGCCCTCCGCAGAACTCATCTCAGACCGACCGAAATGAAGAAATTGGTCTCACTGATTCGGCTTAGGCCATTGCACATGCGCTTTTCGGTCTGACCGAAACATGCAAATCAGTGTGACCGAGTTCAGGATTTAGTGAAACCCTAGCAATCTCGGTGCCACCGAACTGTGACTCGGCCCAACCCAGTTCACTAGTTTAGGTTCCAAGTGTTGCTTCGGTGTCACCGAGTTTGTAAATTCGGTAGCTCCGAGATCACTTCTATAGAGAACAAAAACTAAGTTTTTGACTCAATTTGTTTTGCAAAACCTCTGTACTTTGTGATGCTCATCTACTCTACCTCATCTACAACCTATTCACAGGGTCTGCTGATAGTAGCCTATAAGATGTCTGACCAGAGTGATAGCCAGAACAGGTCTGAACAGCAAGGACAGTTGAGTGAGGGCACTAGTCCCTCCAGCAGCTATGATGAGGGCATCAGGAGCACACCTAGTAACATGCCCAAGGCAGCTACTAGAACAAGGAAGAAGAGAACTTCCGATTCAGAGGATGAAGACTATGTTGCAGCTAAGGATGAGGCCACTTCCAAGAAGAAGGTGGTGAAGAAAGAATTTGGCACTGCTGCATCAACTAGGCCAGGCATGAACAGAAAGGCACCAGCTAAGAGAGTACCTACATCCAAGCCAAGGAAAGTTGCCACAGGTGAAACTATGAAGTTCACCATTGAATCTGAAGAAGAGGCAGCCGGTGAGGACAAGAAGAAGAAGAGGGTAAGAACAATAACAACTAAAGTTCTTGGAAAGTCCACAATGGTGAGATCTGATGATGAAGAGGAAGAGGATGCTGCTCCATCACCTAAGGCAAAGAAGCTCATGGGAGATGGTATAAAGTCAGGGGCTGCTGCTAAGCCCAAAGTTGCTCCCAAAGTTGTTGCTCCAGTTCCCAAGACTGCACCTAAGAGGAGTACCAGGAATATACCTGCTGAGGAGAAGAACAAGGCCCCGGTGCCTAAGACTGAAGAAGAGGATGTTGAAGCCCAAGTGCTAAGGAAGATAAAACCAAAGATCCCAGATCATAATGATGCACATCCTGTTGCAGAAGACATGAGGATCAGGAAGGATGCGGGACTGAGACAGTGGAGAAAGGCTGACCCATATGCTGTTAGGAGGAGGACTGATGTGGATTACAAGTTCCACACAAAGGAACAACAAGATTTCTATGAGACAATCCTGCTTGACAAGAAGCCCATAGTATGTGACATGAGTTGGGTGGACTGGACCTACATTAGAGAGAATGAAGATCACTTCCTAGGTGTTTATGATAGCTTCAAGGCCTGTGAGGTTGACAAGTTTGTTTGCCAGAAGCTCACAAAGTGGAATGGTGAGCTGATCATGCAATTCTATTCTACTGCTCATTTCTATCCGGATGGCAGAATTGTATGGATGTCAGAGGGTACAAGGTAGCAGTCTACAGTTGATGAGTGGGCCAGATTGATCAATGCCCCAGAAGCTCATGAAGATGACTTGGATGTCTATGCCAAGAAGAAGAAGGATCACAACTCAATGGCTAGCATGTACAAGGAGATTCCTGATGCAGACCTGGAGACTCACAAGTTTGGCTCAGTGAAGCACTTACTGTCAGGCCTGCCTACTATCAATACCATTATGAGGCACACTATGTTGCCAAAATCTGGAGATCACAGAATGATCAGAGGACACTCCATCAACTTGCTACATATATTTGATGTCCCTCAAAAGTTCAAAGTGATGAGTCTGATTGTGGAAACAATCAAGAGGACAGCTGCAGATCAGAAGAGATCTTGTGGGTATGCTCCACAAATTCAGGTGCTCATCAACTCCAAGATGGGCACAGGCACATATCTATTGTACAAGGAGCATTTACCCCTCAAGCCAGACTTTGAGGACAACATTGTTGTCATGATTGAGGAAGATCCATCATCAGTGCAAGCACATGAGAAGAGAGAGAAGGCAAGGGCAGAGAAAGCTGCAAAGATGCCAACAAGTGAAGAGGCATCTCAAGTGTTCTTGAAGAGCAAGTAAGATCAGCTTGGATATCTGATCCAATCCACCTTGAGGATTGAGAAGGGCTTGGCCACCCTGACTCAAATCTAGAAGAGCTTGGAGAGGATCATTGAGCAGAAATTCTATGATCTTGATGTCAAGGTAACCGAGATTCAGTCAGTGGTTGAGCAACTTCAGGAGGAAGTGGAGGAGAAGAAGGGAAAGTCTACCACAGATGCTTTCACTAGAGTGCCTAGAAGTCAGAGGTCTATCGTAGTGCCTGTCCCAGATACAAGAGCTACCACATCTGCACCAGCAGCCACAGCTTCAGTGCCACCAGCTCCAGCAGCCACTCCACCAGCTCCAACCACATCTACAGACGCTTTTGTCCTTGGAGTCATCTCTACACCACCTCATGAAGACCAAGCCTGAGAGACGCATAGCATTATGCATATTTTTAACTTTTTGGTACTTGTTGCCAAAGGGGGAGAAATATGTATAGATCATAGTCTTTGAGAGAGAGAGAGTGTTGTTTTGTCTCTCTTTGCATTTTACTTGCTTGAACTTTATTGTGTGTTTGCTTGTTACATTATGCCTTTTGTGAGATACTTGGATGATCATGTGTTTGATCATATGCTACTTTAATGTGTGCTTGAATGATATTTTCCTTCATATCCATTTATGATCATTCACTTTTCTTGGTGATGAGTGCATGTGTTCAATTATTATCATTTTGAGTGCTCCACCAAGATGTATGTGACATGGAAAAGTGACCCATGACCCTAACACATTGTGCATTTGCAGTCCAAAGCAAATTTTAAATAATGCACAAATTTAGGAGGAGCTCTTGTTTGTCACATACTTCTCAAAGCGACAATGTATTTCAATCTTATTATCATTTGTCGAAGCTTTGATCTATATGTTGTCATCAATTACCAAAAAGGAGGAGATTGAAAGTGCAACTATCCCTAGGTGGTTTTGGTAATGATTAACAACATGTAGCTCATTGAACTAATGCCATTACAAGATAAATATTTCCGGAAAGTTCAATGATTGGCATGGCATGGATAAGGAATGTGGACCCCTCAAAATGCTAAGGACAAAAGATTGGCTCAAGCTTCAAAGTCCAAGACTCTATGTCGGGGATATACCCCGCAGTGTAACCCGCCGGATGTATGACCCGACTAGAGCTTGGCGACTCACTGGTGACCCGCCCGGACTTGGTGGTTTACGGGCAACCCACCTGAACATTGCGACTCACTGGTGACCCGGTGAGCGGATCAGGTGGATGACAAGGCTCAAGTCCCAAAAGGTCGGCTCATGCTATGGAGGGCTAGTTTACGAGGAAAGACATAAGGAGTTTTCCCTTAAGGGGGCAGACTAGGATTCCGCTTGTTGTAGAATAGTCCTAGTCCTACTAGGACTCCACATATAACCCACCCCTCCAACTTATATAAGGAGGGGCAGGGCACCCCAAGAGGGACAAGAAAAATAATAGCTAAGGCTAGACACAACTAAAGGGGAGCCGACTTATGCGGCGACGCCCTCATGAGCATAATGAGACCTAGCCACAAAGAGCGTGTAGGGCTATTACCAGATGATGTTTCCCGGGGGCCGAAGCTGTCTAAATCCTTGTCTTATGTTGCGTCTCTCGATTCCGCCCAACCCCTCTCAAGCTACCACATAGATGCGTTGGCCTCACGACTGAGTCCTCACACTAAGGACATCTGCCGTGACAATTCCACGACAGTTGGCGCCCACCGTGGGGCCTGCGCACAGTGGTGTTGAGTTCTTGGAGGGAGATATCTCTAGGGTTTCGAGAAGTTGGCAATTTTTCTTCGGGTGAAGAAAGATTCAGATTAGAAGGTTTCACATCAACCGCAAGTTCATCAGTCAAGATCAGAGTGGTCGCATCTATGCGTCGTCGCCATTGTAAGGTCAATTTGGTTGAGATTGGCTCTGTTGCAAAGCTGCTATATTCGGTTGCTACAGTCGCACATCATCGAGACCCACAGGGTTTCTGTTTGAGCGCGTGCAAATTTACTTGAGTTACAGCCGATTTGTCCGACTAGTTCAAAGAATCAAGCCGCCGAGACCGATGGGATTTTGATTGCGCGCAGCAGTGTCCGAGATTGACAAGAAGTAGGCTATGGAATTATCCTTGAAGATCTTTTTGCCATGGGCCCTCGTATACGTCTGCAGTGTTAGGCAGGTACCTGATCGGCCGGTCGCTACTGCCTCTCCGGTCGTGAAACCCCATAAAGCAGGAGCTGGCAGGTTAAAGTCCCGAGGAGCTCAAGCGCGGCTGGTGTTTTTACTGCTTGTTTTCTAATCTGCAGCTATTACGAGGCCATACTGCTGCCACTTCCCATCAATCCACGTACTCCAATTTAGTTACACACACACGGGAAGTTTGGGAGGACGGCAGCCGTGTACTACAGGAACGATTTCCAAAGCTCAGGATCACATGGGAGACCAAAGTACTACTTGACCAAAAGTGAATCGAAGACACAAAGGATTTATATGAGTACTAATTGATGGCTACTAGTAATGTGAAGACCGCGTTGACTGTTGGCAGGAGAGCCACCCCGTGCCGCACAAGCAAGCCGCCGCCTCATGCTGTGATGAGAGCCGCCGCTGCCTCCGTGAACACCGGCGTCCGTACGGCGTGTTAGGTCCACCACGTCGCCGGCTCACTTCGCTTCCTCCGCGACCTCATCACATCGCTGACCTGCCGCTGCCATGAGTTGTTACGCCGACTTATCTCCGTAGCAGGAAAACCAACGTGACAGTGGGCAGAGGAACATGGGCTATGGTGCTAGGGACACATCAGAACATGTTTTTATCCCTAGTATCTACATTCATCCGACACAAAATACCAGGTGCTATTTTTTCTATGTATTTTATGAGTATGTATTAAATTGTTTTGAGAACAATTACGCTGGCTTGCAACATTTTTATGCAGGGCAATTATTTATGACAAAGAGTGTTATTACACCACGGATATAAGGCGCTTCAGCATCATTATATACTGACGATCATCCGTGCCGTGCTGATTAAACGGACCTGCGCAAACTGCTAGTGCTGCTCGGTTTACATCAACTCGCCGGGACCGCACCTGTGATTGACTCGCCCATCCGCTGCAGGCTTACAACATCGCGGACGGCTCGTTCGTCTGTTCCCGCGGCTGACTCGGCCGTGATTGATTGCAGCTTCACCGTGGTGATCATCAACTCCGCGGTGGATAATTTTTGGCCTAACATATCAGGTGAAATCCATCTAGTATATTTTTATATATTATATATTGTTTTGTTTAAAAGAGCAATTACTCTGGTTTGCAATGTTGTTGAGGCAGGACAATTGTTCACTACATCAACACGACGTGGTTAACTCGCCCGTCCGCGCGGCTTACCGCGCCTGCGATTGACTCGCCCGTCCGCACAGGCTTACAACGCCGCGGTCGACTCATCTGTCTGTACCTCCTCTGATGCTACTGTCGTCTTTACCATCCATCTCTCACGGCCTAGTCTACATCGATACACCAGGTCGTGCCTGTCCGCATGAGCTATTTATTGAGTATGAGCAATTCACTGCTTGGGTAGCCCGGTTTTCTTCTAACAATTTGGAGGCAAATTATTATATATTATCATCCGCCATCTACACTGGATGGCTCAATGGGCAGGTGCACAAGTCGCTGCCATTACAGTTTAGTTAACTTCAAACAACCAGTTGGGAGGAACCATTGGCTGAGTTGCTGATGAAAGCGGAACTATCCCTAGGTGGTTTTGGTAATTCCTAACAACATATAGCTCATTGAGCTAATGCTATTTCAAGATAAATATTTCAGGAAAGCTCAATGATTGGCATGACATGGATGAAAAAAGTGGACCCCTCAAAATGCTAAGGACAAAAGGATTGGCTCAAGCTCAAAGCTCAAGCCTCTACACTTTCTATTTTAGTGATCAAAGATCACATTGAGTCTATAGGAAAAGCCAATACTATCAAGGAGGGATGAGGTGTTGCTTAATGACTTTATTGCTCAAAATGCTTAGTGATATGCTCCAAAGCCCTCAACTACTTTCTCACATCCACATATGACCTAAACCAAAAGTCAAACTCAGCCCCACCGATTCTTTCTATCCGGCGCCACCGAGTTCAGATGTCATAGCCACTGCCACAAACCCTAGGAAAATCGGTCTCACCGATAGGGATCTCGGTCTTACCAAGATGGGATTGTAATCTCTCTGTTTCCCTTCGTACCGTTTCGGTTCCACTGAGATGAGGGATCGGTCCCACCGAGATTGCAATGTAAACTCTCTATTTCCCTTTCGTAAAATCTCGGTCTCACCGAAATGAGCGAATCGGTCCCACCGAGTTTACCTGACCAACTCTCTGGTTAGCTTATTACCAAAATTGGTCTCACCGAGTTTGTGTACTCAGTCTCACCGAGATTACGTTATGCCATAACCCTAACCATATCGATCCTACCAAGTTGCATGTGGTCCCACCAAAAATCCTAACGGTCACTAGATTTGCTGAATCGGTCCGACCGAGTTTCTCAATTCGGTCCCACCGAGATTGGTAAGTTGTGTGTAATGGTTAGATTTTGTGTGGAGGCTATATATACCCCTCCACCTCCTCTTCATTCATGGAGAGAGCCATCAGAACGAACCAACACTTCCAACTTACATTTTCTGAGAGAGAACCACCTACAGTTGTGTTGAGGCCAAGATATTCCATTCCTACCATATGAATCTTGATCTCTAGCCTTCCCCAAGTTGCTTTCCACTCAAATCTTCTTTCCACCAAATCCAAATCCTGTGAGAGAGAGTTGAGTGTTGGGGAGACTATCATTTGAAGCACGAGAGCAAGGAGTTCATCATCAGCACACCATTTGTTACTTCTTGGAGAGTGGTGTCTCCTAGATTGGCTAGGTGTCACTTGGGAGCCTCCAACAAGATTATGGAGTTGAACCAAGGAGTTTGTAAGGGCAAGGAGATCGCCTACTTTGTGAAGATCTACCGCTAGTGAGGCAAGTCCTTCGTGGGCGACGGCCATGGTGGGATAGACAAGGTTGCTTCTTCGTGGACCCTTCGTGGGTGGAGCCCTCCGTGGACTCGCGCAGCCGTTACCCTTCGTGGGTTGAAGTCTCCATCAACGTGGATGTATGATAGCACCACCTATCAGAACCAAGACAAAAACATCCGTGTCTCCTATTGCGTTTGCACTCTCCAAAGCCTTCCCTTTACATTCTTGCAAGTTGCATGCTTTACTTTCCGCTGCTCATATACTCTTTGCATGCTTGCTTGAATTGTGTTAAGATTGCTTGACTTATCCATAGTTGCTAAAATCTGCCAAGAACTAAAATTGAGAAAAGGATAAGTTTTTATTTGGTCAAGTAGTCTAATCACCCCCCCCCCCTCTAGGCATACTTTCGATCCTACAAGTGGTATCAGAACTTTGGTCTCCATTTGCTTTGATTTCCATAGCTTTTGGTGGTCATATCCTTGGTTTCACAACCTAGGAGAGTATGGCGTCTAGCGAGGGAAACTATCACCGTAGAGGTCCTTACTTTGATGGTACTAATTTTGCTAGTTGGAAGCATAAGATGAAAATGCATATTCTTGGACATAACCCTGTCGTTTGGGCTATTGTGTGTATTGGCTTGCAAGGTGAATTCTTTGATGGGAGAAAACCGAACCGTGAAGCTAGCACGGAAGAGTTGAAGATGCTGCAATACAACGCTCAAGCTTGTGATATCCTCTTCAATGGATTGTGCCCCGAAGAATTCAACAAAATCAGTTGTCTTGAGAATGCAAAAGAAATTTGGGACACTTTGATTGGCATGCACAAGGTACCGACTCCATCAAGGAATCCAAGTTGGTTGTGCTTCAAAGTCAACTTGACAAGTTCAAGATGAAGGATCCTAAAGGCGTCCCTGAAATGTACTCTAGGCTTGCTCTTATCACAAATGAGATTGTTGAATTAGAAAGTGAAGAGATGACCGACAAATTCATCATCAAGAAGATCCTAAGAGCTTTGGACGGAAAATGTGATACCATGTGCACATTGATCCAAATGATGCCCAACTACAAAGATCTCAAGCCAACGGAAGTCATTGGAAGAATTGTTGCTCATGAGATGTCACTCAAGGATAAGGAGGAGCTCCACAATAAGTCAAGTGGTGCTTACAAAGCCTCATGTGAAGCTCCCACATCATCAAGTGAGAAACAAACCTTCAATCAAGAATTCAGCCTAATGGTGAAGAACTTCAACAAGTTCTACAAGAGTAGAAGCAAGGAAAGAAGTTCCAAGTCAAGGTCCTACAATGACAAAAGATCTTATAGTCGAGAGCATAATTGCTACAATAGTGGAAGACCCAGACACTATTCCAATGAGTGTACGACTCCATACAAAAGAAGAGAAGAATCACCTAAGAGAAGAAGTAGAAGAGAAGAATCACCACCAAGAGAGAGGAGTAGAGATGATCGTTATGAACAAAGAACATCCCGAAGAAGCAAGGATTCGGAAAGGAAGGACAAGTCATCAAGGAGCTACACAAAACGAAGACATCAAGCTCATGTTGGTGAATGGGTATCCGGCTCCAACTCCGACAATCACTCCGAGACAAGCTATCACTCCGACTCCGAATATACTCAAGATGAAGGTGTTGCCGGTAAAGCACTTGTGTCAACCAACTCCTACAACATATTTGATTCACCAAATGAAGGACTTGGAAGATGCTTCATGGCTAAAGGCCCAAAGGTATCACACCCCGAGTATGTTGATTTCAATAGTGATGAAGATGACTTGTTAGGTGATGATGATTTACTTATTGACAACTCTAGTGATGAATACTATGATGAAACGTCAATTAATCATGCTAATCAAGATAAAATGAATGACAATGATAAGGAGAAGATTGAGCTTCTAACTAAAGAACTAAACACTCTTAAGTTAGCTCATGAAACTATCTAAGAAGATCATCGACAACTTTTGAGGACTCATGAGAAGTTACGCTTTGAAAAGCTCAACCTTGAGCAAGAGCATGAGTTCTTAAAAGCAATCAATGATGATCTTCACAAGAAAAGTTCTTCTTACATTGCCAAGTGTTTACTCTTATCCACTTACATGCCTCAAGTCAAGTCTAGTAACAAGAACAAGAAAGATTCTTCCTCTCGTAGTAACAATAATCATGCTAAATCCAATGTTGTTGCTTCTAATAGTTCTCTTGATTCCACTAATGATTCTCTTAGCCAAGTTACACTTGAGCAAGAAAATAGCTTATTGAAGGGAATTATAGAGAAAGGTGTTTACAAGAGCCTTGCCGGGAGTAAGCAATTCGAGGAAATTTTACGCAAGCAAGGAAGGCACCAGAAGAACCAAGGTGTTGGTTTTGAACGAAAGTTCAATGCCAATGGAGTTGAGTGGGAAGAAGATCAATACCCCAAGACGAAGTTTGTTCCTCAACAAGAGAAGTATGATCCTACTTCCTTCAAAGGGACACAAGCTCAAGATGATCTTCCACCACAAGACCACAAGAAAAAATGCAAGGATAAGCTTCAAGAGGAGATTGATGCATTTGAAGAAGCTCCTAAGGCCTTGGTCAAGTGGGTTCCCAAGACTACATCAAGTATGACTACAACTCCAAGGATTCCCATCAAAATGATGTGGATCCCAAAGAAGAAGAACTAGAGAGTTCTTGAGGGTGACTCCACCAACATACTTCACTCTTATCATTTTGGCAAGAACAAGTGCAATCAACTTCCACATCTTGCACTAGTTCATGGAGTCACAAACCCTCTTGTTGGTAAGACAATGGACAAGGTAACCTAATGCTTTCATAGACATCATCTTGTGTGCGCATCACTCTATGTCTATGGATATCCTTGTTTGTTCCTTGTGGGACTAACCCATCTAGGTATTGAAAGTGCAACTCACTCCAAAGGATTGCTCCAAATGATCTACATCAACATTGAGCATCCACATCTTCAACACCTACAAGAAGTCATCATCGACAAAACCCAAGGTTAGTTCATCCCTCTTAGGGGGGATCTCACATCTAGGGGGAGCTTTACTCTAAGAATTGAGTTAAAGCAACTCTAATGGTGTGAACACAACAATGTTTTATGTAAAAGTGGTAAACCCACTTGTGCTTAAACGATGAGTATGACCTATGATCAAATGTTCTCACTTGACTCCTAAGTCAATATACTCATATATAGATGACCTCGTCATCGCCAATTGATTGATAGATGCTAGAATTGGTTGTGCATGCTTTGCCACATATTTCATTTGCCATTTTATTGTGTGAGCATGTTGGTTGCATATTTTACTCATTCGAGGACATCCACTTGTTGCTTTGATTGTTTGATTTATTTTCTTTTGCCAAGTGGATGGACAAGAATGCCTAAGAACCCTCTCTAGCTATCTATGTTTTTCTGTCTAAAACTCTATTCAAGCTACATCACAAAGTTTGATCAAGTCAGATTCGAACCACTCTGTGTGAGGAGCACTCGCAGTCCCCGATTCGTCATAGACTTAAATCTCCAAAACTTCTTTGTGCATTTCGGTCTGACCAATTCATCCATTTCGGTCATACCGAGATCATAAGTCGATCTAGGTTTTCAATCTCGGTGCAACCGATTTGAACTCTTTGGTCACACCGAGTTGCAGTAACTGCTTGCAGTTATGCATCTCGGTGCCACCGAGTTGTTCCACTCGGTCACACCGACAGGGTCAGGCTATATATATATATCCCCGGGCCAAAATTTGGAAATTTCTCTGAACCCCTTCGCCCGCGCTCAGTCTGCTCTGCCTCCCTGGGTCTCCGGATCCTCCTCCTCGTCGCCAGCTGCCTCCCGCCACTGGTCTCTACCGCAGTCAACGGGAATCGTCTCCGCCATTGCCGCTGTAGCAGGTCCATCGCCGCACTTAGGGTATGGACTTGATCCTTGTGCTAATCTCACTTAGATTCCTAGCACATTGTTTAGCCATGTATCATTCCACGATTGAGAACTTCCTGTCCAATGAAAACACTCCGTAGTTTAGTTGTGAATTGAAAATTTAGGGTTAGGTTTCCGCAGAAATCATCTCGGACCAACCGAGCTGAAGAAATCGGTTCCACCGATTTGGCTCAGGCCAGTGCACACGTGATTCTCGGTCTGACCGAGAATTGCAAATCGGTGTGACCGAGTTCAGGACTTTGTGAAACCCTAGCAGTCTCGATGCCACCAAACTGTGACTCGGTCTGACCAAGTTCACTAGTTTAGGTTCCAAAAGCTGCTTCGGTATCACCAAGTTTTCAAATCGGTAGATCCGAAATGCTTTCTTTGGAAAATTAAAACTAAGTTTTTGACTCATTCTTTTGCAAAAACATCTGTACTTTGTGATGCTCATCTACTCTACCTCATCGATATCTATTCACAGGGTCTACTGTCAGTGTTTGCATCATGTCAGATCAGAGTGACAGTCAGAACAAGTCTGAGGAGCAAGTTCACATGAGTGAGGGCACTAGTCCCTCTAGCAGCTATGATGGTAGCAGGAGCACACCCAGCAACTTGCCTAAGGCAGCCACCAGGGCCAGAAAGAAGAGAACCTCAGATTCTGAGGATGAAGACTAAGTGGCTATTGAGGATGAGACCACCTCAAAGAAGAAGGTGCTGAAGAAGGAATATGGCACAGCTCCCGTCACCAAGCCTGGTATGAGGACCAAAGCACCTGCAAGAAGAATTCCCATATGTCTAAAGACAGAGCCTCAACTCAAGTAACTTTGGAATCTGAACCCAAAGAGGCTGCTGCAGAAGGGAAGAAAAGGAAAGAAAGGGTCAAGAAGACCATGGACAGGGTTGTTGGAAAGCCCTCCATGATGGAAGAAGAAGAAGAGGTTGCTGCACCCGCACCTAAAGCTCAAAAGCTTATGGGAGATGCTATCAGGTCAGGGGCTGCTTCATCAAAGCCCAAAGAAGCTCCCAAGGCAGCTGCTCCAAAACCCAAAGTTGCACCCAAGAGGAATATAAGGAATATTCCTGCTGGAGAGAAGAACAAGGCCCCAGTGCCTGAAGTTGCAATAGAAGAAGAAGATGATGATGAGGCACATGTTTTGAAGAAGTTGAGCCCAAAATTCCAGATCACAATGATGTTCATCCAATAGCTGAGGACATGAAGCTCAGGAAGGATGCTGGACTCAGACAGTGGAGATTGACTGATCCCTATGCAGTCAGGAGAAGAATTGTTGTGGACTACAGGTTCCATACAAAGGAGCAGCAGGACTTCTATGAGACAGTGTTGCTTGACAAGAAGCCTATAGTCTGTGATATGAGATGGGTGGACTGGAAGTACATCAGGGAAAATGAAGAGCACTATCCTGGAGTCTATGATAGTTTCAAGTCTTGTGGAGTAGAGGACTTTGTTGGGCAGAAGCTCACAAAGTGGAATGATGAGCTTATTATGCAGTTCTACTCCACATCTCACTTCTACCCAGATGGAAGGATTGTCTGGATGTCTGAAGGTACTAGGTAGCAATCAACAGTTGAAGAATGGGCAAAATTGATCAATGCTCCTAAGGAGAATGTGGATGACTTGGATGTCTATGCCAAGAAGAAGAAGGATCACAACTCTATGGCACATATGTACAAAGAGATCCCAGATGCTGCTACTGAGACACACAAATTTGGATCAATACATTACCTTCTGTCAGGTTTGCCAACAATCAACTGGATCCTCAGGCACACTCTCTTGCCAAAGTCAGGTGATCAAAAGATGATCAGAGGCCATGCAATTAACCTGCTTCACATATTTGATGTGCCTCAAAAGTTCAAAGTCATGAGCCTAATTGTGGAAACTATCAAGAGGATAGCTGCAGATCAGAAGAGAAGTTGTGGGTATGCCCCATAGATCCAGGAGCTAATCAACTCCAAGATGGGCACTGGCACATATCTCTTGGACAAGAAACATATGCCCATCTACTCAGACTTTGAGGACAACACTGTGGTAATGGATGTAAATGAACCATCTTCTGTGCAAGCACAAGAGAAGAAGGAGAAGGCAAGGACTCAAAAGGCTGCAAAGATGCCAACCATTGATGAGGCATCTCAGTATTTCCTGAAGAGCAAGCAAGATCAGCTTGGCTACTTGATTGCCTCCACTCTGAGGATTGAGAAGGGATTGGCCACCCTAACTCAAAACCAGGAGAGCTTGGAGAGGATCATGGAGCAGAAGTTCTATGATTTAGATGTGAAGGTCACTGAGATACAGTCAGTTGTTGAGCAACTTCAGGATGAAGTGCAGGAGAAGAAGGGCAAGTCTACCACTTATGCTTTTGCTAGAGTGCCCTACGGACAGAGATCAACTGCAGTGCCTGTTCCAGACACCAGAGCTACATCATCTAGACCAGCTACAACTTCAGTGCATCTAGCTCTAGCACCCACTCCACCAGCTCCATCTACATCAACTGATGCCTTCGTCCTTGGAGTTTTATGTACACCACCACCTGAAGACCAAGCCTGAGAGTCGATCTAGCACTATGCATTTTTATGAACTTTTTGGTAACTTGTTGCCAAAGGGGGAGAAAATGTATAGATCATAGGCTTCGAGAGAGAGTGTTGCTTTTTGTTCTCTCTTGTTTTTGGTGGTTGAACTCTGTTATTTTCTTGGTTGAGATACTTTATGCTTTTGTGTGATACTTGGATGATCATGTGGTTGATCATATATGATGCTACCTTAATGCTTGTTGGATGACATTATCCTTTTATATCACTATATGATCATTCACTTTGCTTCGTGATGAGTGCATGTATTTAATTATTATAATTTCGAGCGCTCCACCAAGATGTATGTGACATGGAAGAGTAACCCATGATCCTAACTCATTGTGCATTTGCAGTCCAAAGCAAATCTTAAACTATGCACAAATTTAGGGGGAGCTCTTGCTTTTCACATACTTCTCAAAGCGACAATGTTTTTCACTCTTATTATCATTTGTCGAAGCTTAGATCTATATGTTGTCATCAATTACCAAAAAGGGGGAGATTGAAAGTGCAACTATCCCTAGGTGGTTTTGGTAATTCCTAACAACATATAGCTCATTGAGCTAATGCTATTTCAAGATAAATATTTCAGGAAAGCTCAATGATTGGCATGGCATGGATGAGAAAAGTGGACCCCTCAAAATGCTAAGGACAAAAGGATTGGCTCAAGCTCAAAGCTCAAGACTCTACACTTTCTATTTTAGTGATCCAAGATCACATTGAGTCTATAGGAAAAGTCAATACTATCAAGGAGGGATGAGGTGTTCCTTAATGGCTTTCTTGCTCAAAATGCTTAGTGATATGCTCCAAAGCCCTCAACTACTTTCTCACATCCACATATGACCTAAACCAAAAGTCAAACTTGGCCCCACCGATTCTTTCTATCTGGCGCCACCGAGTTCAGATGTCATAGCCACTGCCACAAACCCTAGGCAAATCGGTCTCACCGATAGGGATCTCGGTCTCACCGAGATGGGATTGTAATCTCTTTGTTTCCCTTTGTAACATTTCGGTCCCACCGAGATGAGCGATCGGTCCCACCGAGATTGCAATGTAAACTCTCTGTTTCCTTTCGTAAAATCTCGGTCTCACCAAAATGAGTGAATCGGTCCCACCGAGTTTACCTGACCAACTCTCTGGTTAGCTTATTACCAAAATCGGTCTCACCGAGTTTGTGTAATTGGTCTCACCAAGATTATGTTATGCCCTAACCCTAACCATATCGGTCCTACAGAGTTGCATGTCGGTCCAACCGAAAATCCTAACAGTCACTAGATTTGTTGAATCGGTCCGACCGAGTTTCTCAATTCGGTCCCACCGAGATTGGCAAGTTGTGTGTAACGATTAGATTTTGTGTGGAGGTTATATATACCCCTCCACCTCCTCTTCATTCGTGGAGAGAGCCATCAGAATGAACCTACACTTCCAACTTACATTTTCTGAGAGAGAACCACCTACACTTGTGTTGAGGCCAAGATATTCCATTCCTACCATATGAATCTTGATCTCTAGCCTGCCCCAAGTTGCTTTCCACTCAAATCTTCCTTCCACCAAATCGAAATCCTGTGAGAGAGAGTTGAGTGTTTGGGAGACTATCATTTGAAGCACAAGAGCAAGGAGTTCATCATTGTCGGATTTCGGGTTCCGGCAGACCCTTGAGGTTCAAACTCTAGGGTGCGCGCGAAGATCTCTCTCTTACCAACTCACGTCTCGAAGCCTCGCAAGGAATCTAAGCTATAAAGATGAACACACGGGAGACATGAGGTTTATACTGGTTCAGGCCACCATTGTGGTGTAATACCCTACTCCAGTGTGTGGTGTGGTGGATTGCCTTAGGGGCTGATGATGAACAATACAAGGGGAGAACAGCCTCGCGAGGGATGTTCTTGGGCTGGTGCAATGAACTGCTTGAGTGAGCTCAGTCGCTTCTCTCTCTCTAGTCTACCCAAAATCTGCCCCCTACTCTGTGGTGGCTAGCTCTATTTATAGAGGCCCTGGGCCTCTTCCCAAATAATGAGCAGGAAGGGCGCCAACAATTGGTCATTTTAAAGGGGAACATCTAGTACACTTATCCTGACCAAAGTTGGTTTTCGACTGCCAAAGACTCTGACAGTGACGCCATCCTGGGCTCCACGGTGACCTCCATCCTGCCGTTCCGCTGGTCTTGGTCTTGTTGCATCGAAACAGTAACCTTTGCCTGATGCCTTGGCCTGTGCTTGCCCCCTTTGCACCGAAGGGGAAACAAGGACACTACGTAAGCCGGCGCCCGCCTGGCGCCCTCCCAATCTCGATCGTCATGGCTTGCGTCACGGGCACCTCGCGAGGTACCCTGCCTTGATCTCTCCGCCTCCTCACGAGCTCGCCTGATGAGGCTGATCCTGAGGAAGCTTCCTGTCGTCCGCCCCGCGAGGCTTGGCCCCTCGCGAAGGTCTTGAGCTTGAGCCGATGAAGCTGGGCTGCACTGGGCCTCCGCTTGAGCCACGCCGCAGGCCGCAGGCAGGCAAGTCTGGGGACCCCCATTCTCAGAACACCGACAGTAGCTCCCGGGCCCAAGGCGTGCCTGGACTTGGCTTAGCTGAGAAGTGAAGGGGCAAGTGTGAAGCGCTGCGGGCCCCAATAGCCTGCGGCCTTGGGTGCCGCGTGGCAATTGATTAGATGTGGGCCTCTCCGCTTCCCCACGATTCCTCGGCAACTGCACAACTTGGCAAGTCCCTGCATGCAGAAACGGGTCATGATTACCTGAGATCCTGGTGGCCGACGGTTGGCCTCCTCCAGATTATAAGTACGGGCGAGCGAGAGCCCCCGTTGTCCATCCCTTCCTGCTACTCCCTTTCTTCTTCTTCCTCGCCCTTGCTCCACCTTATGCCAATGGCGCCGACGAAGAGGTTTTCGGCTGCGAAGAAGGGGAAGGCCGGCTGGGAGGGGCCTGACTCTCCCCCAGCCAAGCGCGACCGGGGCCGCCCTCGCAAGCATCCCGTGAATCCCGCGGAGACTGCCTGAGTCCTCGGCGGAGGCCACTTGATCGGTGGGGGGAGACGCGTTGTGGCCGCCCCCCTGCCCTCGATTCCATTCTGCGGAGGTGTTGCCGGAGTTTGTCGTCTGGTCGGAGGATCTGACCGGTACTTGGCTTCAGCTCCCATGCTTCTTCGCCAGCGAGCTGCCAGCTGGTGCCACAAGCAGGCTCTGGCTCCAGGCGGACGGTTGCTGCAGCAGGGCCTCTTGGATAGTGGTGGAAGTGTCCGTGGCCGGGAACGTGGCGTTGACTCGCAGCTGGCAGACGTTTGCCCGCGCGCGTGGTCTAGGCCAGCGATGCACCCTCCATTTAAAGTTTGACGGCGATGCCACCTTCTTCGTGAGGGTGTTCGGAGGAGATGGCCACCGCGCTGGGTGCTGCCCCGAAGGTGATGGCGGCCGTCCGCTCATTCTTGGCAACGGCGACGGCGAAGACGAGGTCGGGCATGCGCCCGGCGGCGCCCGCAGTTCTTCAAGCTTTGGCGACTCCCCTTCTGACGGCAGCTCCTCCAGCAGCAGCCGTGATCAGCCACCATGCTGCCGCGCTCGCTTCGAGGGGGGAGGTGGATCGTCCCACCACCGCGCTCAAGTGAAGCGTGAAGAGGAGACCGCTTGAGCTCTGGAAAATGACATAGACCTTCCTCTTCGTGCTGTAGACGGTCGAGCCGCGCCTATTTTGTTTCACCTGCATAGAGAGAAGTACGGAGCCCTGCAGGGGCGTGCTAGACTTGTTGCTTTTAATTATCATGTTGTTCCTACTATCTTCATGCCATGCTATGGTGTTGTGTGCTCACGCGTAGGAACAACTTAGCTCGGTAGGACAGATTCGCTGTGGCGCCAGCCTCGGGAGGCTTCAGCCCGAGGCCTTGTCATGGGTCTTCAAGGCCTGTAAGAAGAAACTTGCTGGAGGGTTAGGTCTCAGCCCCCGGTCGCGGGGGTGACCAGCTCGAGCCCGGCGTTCACGTCGTGATGCCCATGGGGCATTGACTGGGAGGAGTGCTCCCGCAGCAAACCAAGGTCGAGGAACCTCACGAAATCAAACCAGGCGACGCTCGTGAGGGTGCCCGCGCAGCCTCCCTCACGAGGATTGCGAAAGGAAAGCAGGTTCAAACAAAAGGCAAAGATGGGAAACACGGGATGGGCGCCGCATAACTCTAAAAGCAACTCCAACTAAAGCTTCAAACAAAGAAGAACTAATCAACTACAGAAAGCAAATGAAAAGCCGCGTCCGGCACCTAATCTAGTATTCGACGTCTTCTCACGAGCGCGGAGCTAAGTGCTGCCACTGGGCGTGGGCGGGAGCCCCCGAGGCCCAGGGGCGGCACTCCGAAGACTCCGGGGCGTGTACAGCCCCACTCATTATTACGTGAGAGTGTCACGGGTGGCGAGCATCACAGGCATTGGCCTTCTTCACAGGTACCAGGCCTTTTCTTGAAAAAGGGGGGAGCGAGCTTCACAGGCATTGGCCTTCTTCATAGGTACCGGGCCTTTTCCCAAAGTGGCAAGCTTCACAGGCATTGGCCTTCTTCACAGGCTCCGGGCCTTTTCCATAGGCACAGGGCCTCGCTCATGGGTAGAACCTCTGTCGGCATTCTGGGAATGGGGGAACCCAAACTTCCCTGCATGCGGCCTGCAGCGTGGCTTAAGGAGTGGCCCAGTACGGCCCATCTTCATCGACACATGCTCAAGAACCTCGTGAGGGGCCAAGCCTCGCGGGGCGGATGACGGGAAGCTTCCTCAGGCACAGCCTCGTCAGGCTGGCTCGCGAGGAGGCGGAGAGATCAAGCGGGGTACCTCACAAGGTGCCCATGACGCAAGCCATGACGACCGAAGCCAGGCGGGCGCCAGGCGGGCACCGGCCTGCACAGAGTCCTTGTTTCCTCTTTGGTGCAAAGGGGGCAAGCACAGGCAAGGGTATCAAGCAACGGCAACCATTTCGGTGCAACAAGACCAAGACCAGCAGAACGGCGGGATGGAGGTCATCGTGGAGCCCAAGCCGGCGTCATCATCAGAGCCTTTGGCAGGCGAGGACCAACTTTAGTTATAAGTGTACTAGATGTTCCCCTTCAAAATGGCCAATTGTTGGCGCCCTTCCCGCTTAATATTTGGGAAGAGGACCAGGGCCTCGCTCTATAAATAGGGCTAGCCACCACAGTAGAAAGTGATTCGATCCGGATTCAATCCTTCCCAAGAGGCATCACCTCCACAAGAACCCCTCCCCTCGCGAGGCAGTTCTTCCTTTGTATTGTTCATCATCAGCCCCTAAGGCAATCCACCACACCACAAACTAGAGTAGGGTACTACACCACAATGGTGGCCCGAACTAGTATAAACCTCGTGTCCCTTGTGTTGTTCTTCGTGTAGTTTAGATCCTTTGCGAGGCGACGAGACGTGAGTTGGTAGAGGGAGCGATCTCCGTGCGCACCCCAGAGTTCGAACCTTAAGGGTCTGCCGGAACCCGAAATCCAACATTTGGCGCGCCACGTAGGGGTGCGCCGGAGATTTCCCTTTCGCCGACCCGCTCTCCATCAGCACCGCGCTTCGCCCTCATGACGGGCAACGCACTGCCCGCTCCGGCTGCTGACGCCAGTCCTGGGGCCAGGGGGCTCCGAGCCTTGGCCCCCGCCTTGTGGCAAGTGCGGTGGCTGCGCAAGTTCAAGCCAGAGATGCCTTCGCGCTACAACAGCATGGCGGATCCGCTGGTTTTCTAGCTGGCGTATGAAGAGGCCGTCCTCAAGGCCGGGGGCGACGACAGGGTCATGGCTAACTGGTTTCCCATGGCCCTCACCGGTGTTCCGTGCATGTGGCTGCTCCACCTGCCAACGGCGTCTGTGGCCTCTTGGGAGGAGTTGAGCGGCCTCTTCCTCGCCCATCATGCTGCGCCGGCGCCCCCTATCGTCGCATCCCTCCTGGGTGGCTCGCAGGCACCACCCTCAGGCCACCACATCAAGCCATTCGTCCGCCAGATCAGTGCCGCCCTCGCGCGGCATGGGGCTCCTCCGGGTTGGGCGGCGCCCAAGACTGATCTGGCCTTCAGCTCGGATGATCACCCCTCCAACTCAGCCTGTTGGGGCGCACTCCCAATGTTGTGCACCCCCACCATCTGCCAGGTGGCCGTCACCAGGACCCTCATCAACGGTGGTGCAGGCCTCAACATGCTCTCAGTGGAGGCCTTCAGCCTACTCCATGTGCCGCCAGAGCAGCTTCAGCCCAGCTGGCCCTTCTTGGGCGTCGGAGGCGGGTTCACCGGCTCCCTGGGACAGATCTGCCTCCCGGTGACCTTTGGTACCTACGACAACTTCCGCACGGAGCTGATCGACTTTGACATCGCCCCCATCAGCCTCCCGTACAATGCCATCCTCGGCTACCCGGCCCTGGCCCGGTTCATGGCCACGACTCACCCAGCGTACAACCTCATGAAGATGCCCGGGAGCAACGGCATCCTTACCGTGCCCGGTGACACCAGGGATGCATTGCAAGCGCTCAAGCTTGCCTTCAAGACTGCGGTGGTGGCGCAGCCCGCCGGATCAGTTGTCCCCGAGCCCAAGAGGGCTGCACCGGCCAAGAAGAAGCAGTTATTCAGCCAAGACAAGGCAGAGACCAAGCAGGTACCGATCGACAAGGACGAGCCCACCGGTGCTACCTTTACAATAGGCACCAACCTCGGGCCTAAGCAGGAGAAGGCCCTAGTCAGTTTCCTGCGCGCGAACGGGAAGGTGTTTGCATGCGAGCCTAATCAGCTGCCGGGAGTCCCGAGTAATGTGATTGAGCATCATCTCAACGTGTCCCTGCATTGCATCCCTAGAGAGCAAGGAAAGGAGATGTTGGCGGACATACGAGGTGGGGACTGTGGGCACCACTCATCCTCGCGAACCCTTGTTGTCAAGGCGTTTCGCAGTGGGTTCTACTGGCCCATGACGCTCAGCGACGCCGTTGAGCTGGTGAAGGCTTGTGAGGCCTGCCAATTCCACGCCAAGCAGATCCACTAGCAGGCGGGGACACTGCAGACCATACCCCTCTCATGGCCATTCGCAGTTTGGGGGCTGGACATTCTGGGCCCGTTCCCTCGGGCGCCAGGGGGCTACCGCTACCTCTACGTCACCGTGGACAAGTTTACCAAGTGGGCTAAGGTGGAAGCCGTCCGCACCATACCAGCGGGCTCAGCGGTCAAATTCATCAAGGGCCTCGTGAGCCGATTTGGGGTGCCTAACCGCATTATCACCGACAATGGTTCGCAATTCACCAGCAATCTCTTCAAAACGTATTGTGCTAACCTTGGAACGCAGATATGCTACACCTCAGTGGCGCACCCCCGGAGCAACGGCCAGGATGAACGAGCCAACGCGGAAGTCCTGAGGGGCCTCAAAACCAAGACCTTCAAGAAGAAGCTGGAGGCTTGCGGCAAAGGCTGGTACGACGAGCTCCAATCCGTGTTGTGGTCTATCCGCATGACCGCGACCAAGCCGACTGGCGAGACCCCGTTCTTCCTGGTCTATGGAGCTGAGGCCGTTCTCCCTCACGAGGTCAGGCGTCGTTCCGCATGGGTCTTGGCGTTCGACGAGGCGCAGCAGGACGCCATGCGGGGACGGATCTCGTGCTGGGGGAGGAACACCGACGAGAGGCCGCACTACGAGCGGCAAGGTACCAACAGGCGTTGCGGCGATACCACTGCCGCAACTTCCACCCCGGGACTCTTGAGGTAGGGGACCTCGTGCTCAGACGGGTTCTCTCTAGGGAGGGGCTGCATAAGCTCTCTCCCATGTGGGAGGGCCCATTCAAGGTTGTTCATGTTTCCAGGCCCGGCTGCGCGCGCTTGGAGACCTAGGAGGGAGTGCTCGTCCAGAACGCGTGGAACATTCAACACCTCCAAAGATTTTACCCCTGAGCAAGGCCCGGTGCCTGTGAAGAAGGCGAATGCCTGTGAAGTTGCTGCGTTTTGGAAAAGGCCCGATGCCTGTGAAGAAGGCGAATGCCTTTGAAGTTGCTGCGTTTTGGAAAAGGCCTGGTGCCTGTGAAGAAGGCGAATGCCTGTGAAGTTGCTACGTTTTGGAAAAGGCCCGGTGCCTGTGAAGAAGGTGAATGCCTGTGAAGTTGCTGCGTTTTGGAAAAGGCCCGGTGCCTGTGAAGAACGCGAATGCCTGTGAAGTTGCTGCGTTTTGGAAAAGGCTCGGTGCCTGTGAAGAAGGCAAATGCCTGTGAAGCTCGCCGCCCGTGACACTCTCACGTAATAATGAGTGGGGCTGTACACGCCCCGGAGTCTCCGGAGTGCCGCCCTCGGGCCTCGGGGGCTCCCGCCCACGCCCAGTGGCAGCACTTAGCTCCGCGCTGGTGAGAAGACGTCGAAGACTAGATTAGGTGCCGGACGCGGCTTTTTCATTTTTTTCTGCAGTTGGTTGTTCATTCCTATTTGATGTTTTATTGAAGATGTTGCAGTCTCTAGTTTGTGACCCTCTACCTTTTTCGCTCGTTTTCCTCGATTTTCTCTCGCACAAGTCTCGCGAGGGAGGTACACAGGCACCCTCGTGAGTGTGTTCTGCTCCTGGTCGTTTGAAGCTTCCTATCCGAGTTTGCTGCGGGAGCACTCCTCCCAGTCCGAGCCCCACGGGCATCGCGACGCAAGCACGGGACCTGGGTTGGTCGCCCCTGCCGCCAGGGCTGGAGACTACCCCTGCCAACTAACCCTTACAGGACGTAAAACGCATGGCGAGGCCCCGGCCTCGGGAGGCTAAGACCACGACAAGCCCCCTCAAGCCAAGTAACTTCCGCGCAGGAGCACGCGGCACGAAGGCACAACACAGAAATAGCAGAAATGATGTGATAATTAACAACAACAGTTCAACATGCCCCCACGAGGCCCTAGGCTACCTTCTTTCTTTTGCGCAGGGAGGGAAGAAAAGCAAAACAGGCGCTACTCGCTCGGCGCCAGCTCGCGATGCGGCCTTCTTCGGTCTTTGGGGCTCAGCTGGATTCCGCCTCCCGCTTCACCGGGGCGCGGCGGCGGACTGACCCGCTGCCTTCCCCCAGGCAGGCGCGACGGCGCGGAGGCTGGTTGCGGCCACCGCTGGAGGAGCTGTCATTTGAAGGAGAGTCGCCGAAGCTGGGCGAGCCCCGGGCACCGCTGCCATGCGCCTAACGCCGCCTTCTTCCTGATCTATGCCGGGGCTGGGCTCATGTCCACGGTCGTCGTCTTCAGGGCAGCACCCAGCACGGCGGCCGTCTTCCCCAAACACCCTCACGTAGAGGGTGGCATCACCGTCAAACTTGAAGTGCAGGGTGCATCGTTGGCTCAGGCCGCGCGCGGGGGCAAGCATTTGCCAATCGCGGGTTAGGGCCGCCTCCCCGGCGACGGAGACCTCCAGTGATTCCCAGGAGGCCCTGCTGCAGCAACCATCCGCCTGAAGCCAGAGACCGCCCGGAGCGCCGGCCGGAAGTTCACCTACAAAGAAGCGGGGGAGCTGGAGCCAGGTGCAGGTTGGGTCCGCCGACCACACGACGAACTCCGGCAGCACCCCCGCTGAGCGGAAGCGCGGCCTAGGAGGGCACGTAGCCACCGCATGCCTCCCATCGGCAGCCGGGCGCCCATCGCCACGCAAAGGACCGCCTCCACGACCATGGGAAGCCGCGGCGGAGGCCGCAGAATGCTTACGAGGGCGGCCCCGGCCGCGTTTGGCCGAAGGAGAGTCAGGCCCCTCCTAATGAGCCTTTCCATTCTCCACGGCCAAGAACCTCTTTGGCGGAGCCATGGGGATGGTGAGTAGCGAGGAAGAAGAAGGAAGAGAGTAGCACGAAGGGATGGAGCGGAAGGGCTTGCGTCGTTCCGTACATATAGCCGGAGGAGGCCAACCGTCGGCCTCCATGATCACAGGTAATCATGACCCGTTTTTGCATGCAGGGACTTGTCAAGTCACACAGTTGTCGAGGTGTCGTGGGGAAGCGGGGACGCCCATGTCCAATCAACTGCCACGTGTTGCCCAAGGCCGTAGGCTGTTGGGGCCCGCGGCGCTTCGCACTTGTCCTTTCACTTCTTTGCTAAGCCAAGTCCGGGCACGCCTTGGGCCCGGGGGCTACTGTCGGCGTTCTGGGAACGGGGTACCTAGACTTTCCTACCTGCGGCCTTCGGCGTGGCTCAAGGAGTGGCCCAGTATGGCCCATCTTCACCGACACATGCTCAAGACCCTCGCGAGGGGCCAAGCCTCGTGGGGCGGACGACAGGAAGTTTCCTCAGGCACAGCCTCGTCAGGCTGGCTCGCGAGGAGGCGGAGAGATCAAGGCGGGGTACCTCACGAGGTGCACATGACGTAAGCCATGACGACCGAAGCCAGGCGGGCGCCAGCCTGCGCAGAGTTCTTGTTTCCTCTTTGGTGCAAAGGGGGCAAGCACAGGCAAGGGTATCAAGCAAAGGCAACCATTTCAGTGCAACAAGACCAAGACTAGCAGAACGGCAGGATGGAGGTCATCGTGGAGCCCAAGTCGGCGTCATCATCAGAGCCTTTGGCAGGCGAGGACCAACTTTAGTCAGGACAAGTGTACTAGATGTTCGCCTTCAAAATGGCCAATTTGGCGCCCTTCCCGCTCAACATTTGGGAAGAGGACCAGGGCCTCGCTCTATAAATAGGGCTAGCCACCACAGTAGAAGGGGATTCGATCCGGATTCAATCCTTCCCAAGAGGCATCACCTCCACAAGAACTCCTCCCCTCGCGAGGCAGTTCTTCCTTTGTATTGTTCACCATCAGCCCATGAGGCAATCCACCACACCACAAACTAGAGTAGGGTATTACACCACAATGGTGGCCCGAACTAGTTTAAACCTCATGTCCCTTGTGTTGTTCTTCGTGTAGTTTAGATCCTTTGCAAGGCGACGAGACGTGAGTTGGTAGAGGGAGCGATCTCTGCGCGCACCCCAGAGTTCGAACCTTAAGGGTCTGTCGGAACCAGAAATCCGACAACCTCCGGAGGTGTTGAATGTTCCACGCGTTCGGGATGGGCACCCCCTCCTGGGTCTCCAATCGCGCGGAGCCGGGCCTAGAAACATGAACAACCTTGAATGGGCCCTCCCACATGGGAGAGAGCTTGTGTAGCCCCTCCCTGGAAAGGACCCGTTGGAGCACGAGGTCCCCTACCTCAAGAGTTCTAGGGTGGATGTTGCAGCAGTGGTATCGTTGCAGCGCCTGTTGATATCTTGCCACCCGCAGCGCAGCCTCTCGACGGCGTTCCTCCCCCAGCACGAGATCTGTCCCCCACATGTCATCCTGCTACGCCTCGTCGAACGCCAGGACCCACGCGGAACGATGCCTGACCTCGTGAGGGAGGACGGCCTCAGCTCCGTAGACGAGGAAGAACGGGGTTTCACCAGTCGACTTGGTCGCGGTCGTGCGGATAGACCATAGCACAGACTGGAGCTCGTCGTACCAGCCCCTGCCGCAAGCCTCCAGCTTCTTCTTGAAGGTCCTGGTTTTGAGGCCCCTCAGGACCTCCGCGTTGGCTCGCTCAGCCTGGCCGTTGCTCCGAGGGTGCGCTACCGAAGTGTAGCATATCTGCATTCCAAGGTTAGCACAGTATGTTTTGAAAAGATTGCTGGTGAATTGCGAACCGTTGTCGGTGATGATGCGGTTAGGCACCCCGAATCGGCTCACGAGGCCCCTGATGAACTTGACTGCAGAGCCCGCCGGGATGGTGCGGACGGCTTCCACCTCAGCCCACTTGGTGAACTTGTCCACGGCAACGTAGAGGTAGCGATAGTCCCCTGGCGCCCGAGGGAACGGGCCGAGAATGTCCAGCCCCCAAACCGCGAACGGCCATGAGAGGGGTATGGTCTGCAGGCCCTGCGCCAGTTGATGGATCTGCTTGGCGTGGAATTCACAGGCTTCACAAGCCTTCACCAGCTCGAAAGTGTCATTGAGTGATGTGGGCCAATAGAACCCACTGCAGAACCCCTTGCCGACGAGGGTCCATGACGATGAGTGGTGCCCACAGTCTCCATCGTGTATGTTTGCGAACAGCTCCTTCCCCTATTCCCTAGAAATGCAATGCAGGGACACATCGTTTGGTCGCTTCCGGTAGAGCTCTCCGTCTTGGATGCAGTAGGTCGTGGCCTGCCGCGCCACGCGATCCGCATCCTCCTCCTTCTCCAGTAGGGTCCCTTGCATCAAGTAATCCTTGAACTCTGCAGTCCAACATCCCTCCTAAGGTTCCAGCGCCAGGAGCAAGCGTGCCCCTGAGGTTGGGCCATAGGCCGTGGCTCCCGAGGCAGGCGGCTGAGGGAGCTCCTCCCTAGGCTGTGCCGTGCTTGATAGTGATGACGCTACCGAGGGTTTGAAGAGTCGCTCCTCGAAGACGCTAGGCTCCTGAGGCAGCCGCATGGATGCCCTCTTGGCAATGTCATCAGCCTCTTGATTGGTGCCGCGAGGTACGTGTTGCAACTCCAGCCCCCAAAACTATTTCTCCATCCTGCGGACCTCCGCAAGATACGCTTCCATGTGCTCGTCCTTCGGCTCGTATACTTTGTTGGAGAAGTTGACGAGGAGCTGTGAATCGCCCTTGATGATGAGGCACTTTACCCCCAAGGCGACTGCAGCTTTCAAGCCCGCTATCAGGCCTTCGTACTCCGCTATGTTGTTGGAGACCTTCTCCCCATGCTGGAAGCAGAGCTGTACAACATAGTAGAGCTTGTCATGAGCGGGAGATATGAGCACTGCGCCAGCCCCTGCGCCCTGTCGTGAGAGCGCTCCATCGAAGTACATGACCCAGCCGTCCGGCGCTTCACTTCCCGGGGAGAGCGACCGGTCCTCGCCCGTTTTGAGCCCCGGTGCCTCTGTCCACTCCGCCACGAAATCTGCAAGCGTGGCTCCCTTGATGACCCTGGTCGTGCTGAATTCTAGCTGAAATGCTTGTAGTTCGATGTTCCATTCAGCGACCCTCCCAGCTGAGTTGGGGCTCCTGAGTACCCTTTCCAAGGGGTATGCTGAGACGACCTTGATGGGATGGCCCTGAAAGTAGTGATGTAGTTTGCGTGAGGCCATTAACAGTGCGAGGAGGAGCTTTTGGGGCATGGGGTACCGTGCCCTCGCGTCCCGTAGCACCGTGCTAACGAAGTAGACAGGGTGCTCGATGAGGTTGAGGGCGCTGGCGCTGCCCCCGTCCTCCGGGGGTTGAGGTGCCTCCTGAGGCGACGGAGCCCCCAGCGCTCGGTCGCATGGAGAGGCCTCTTCTGCTCTGAGTGCGCTCTCCTACTAAGGTTGATCCTTTTCTGCTGAGGTCATGGTCTCCGCGAGGCCTTCTTGGCCTCGCTCTGCTTCGGGTGGGACGACGGCTGTGGCCTTGGCCCGGCGCTCCCCTCTAACCGCCACAAGGGCTGCGCTGGCGGAATAGGGGGTGGCTGCAAGGTAAAGCACTAGGGGCTCCCGAGGCCGCGGAGCCACCATCACCGGAGGGCTGGTAAGGTACTTCTTGAGATCTTGGAATGTCCTCTCAGCCTCTTCAGTCCACTCGAACGGGCCCTTCTTCTTCATCAGCTTGAAGAAAGGCAGTGCCCGCTCCCCCAACCTGGAGATGAAGCGTCCTAGCGCGGTTACACACCCGGTGAGCTTCTGCATTTCTCTGAGGGTCTTCGGCGGCCTCGTGTCTTTGACTGCCTTGACCTTCTCCGGGTTGGCTTCGATGCCCCTGTGGGACACAAGGAAGCCCAAGAGCTTGCCCGAAGGGACCCAAAATACGCACTTCTCCGGATTGAGCCGCAGATCTACCTCATGGAGGCTTGCGAAGGTTTCTTCCAGGTCCTGTATCAGGGTTTTCGCGTCTCGAGACTTCACCACAATGTCATCGACGTAAGCTTCAGCGTTTCTCCTGAGTTGTCGGCCCAAAGCAATGTGCATCAGCTGCTGGAAGGTCGCTCCTGCATTGCGCAACCCAAATGGCATGTAGGTGTAGCAGTACACTCCGCATGGGATCAGGAAAGCCGTTTTCTCCACGTCTTCTACTGCCATCTTGATCTGGTGATAGCCAGAGAAGGCATCCAGGAAGCACAATAGGTCACATTCAGCAGTAGAGTCGATGATCTGGTCGATGCGAGGAAGCGGAAATGGATCTTGCGGGCAGGCCTTGTTAAGGTTGGTGAAGTCGACACACATGCGTTCTTTTCCTCCCTTTTTTGGCACGACAACCGAGTTGGCCAACCAATCTAGATAGTGAACCTCGCGAATAACCCCTGCTGCCTCCAATTTGCAGGTCTCTTGGACGATGAAAGCTTGCTTCTCAGTGGACTGCCGCCTTGCCTTCTGCTTCACGGGGCGCGCGTTTGGGCACACATTGAGATGGTGTTCAATCATCCCTTGGGACCCCTGCCAGCTGATCAGGCTCCCACGCAAACACCTCCTTGTTACCACGCAGGAACCTGACCAAGGCCTCCTCCTGCGCAGGCTCGAGGTTGGCGCCTATGGTGAAGGCGGCGCCAGCAGATCCATCCTCGTCGACTGGTACCTGCTTGGTCTCCGCCTTGTCTTGGCTGAATAGTTGTTTCTTCTTAGCTGGCGCAGCCCCCTTGGGCTCGAGGACATCTGCGCTGTCGGGCTGCGCCAGCGCGGCCATCTTGAAAGCAAGCTTGAGTGCCTGCAACGCATCCCCGGTGTCTCCGAATACGGTGAGGACGCCGTTGCTCCCGGGCATCTTCATGAGGTTGTACGTCGGGTGGGTCGCTGCCATGAACTGGGCCAAGGCTGGGTAGCCGAGGATGGCGTTGTACGGGAGGCCCATGGGGGCGATGTCGAAGTTGATCAGCTCCGTGCGGAAGTTGTCGTGAGTGCCGAAGGTCACCGGGAGGCGGATCTGCCCCAAGGAGCCGGTGGAACCGCCTCCTACACCCGAGAAGGGCCTGCTGGGCTGAAGTCGTTCTAGCGGCACGTGGAGGAGGTTGAAGGCCTCCACCGAGAGCACGTTGAGGCCGGCACCACCGTCGATGAGGGTCTTGGTGATGGCCACTTGGCAGATGGTGGGGGTGCATAGCATCAGGAGTGCGCCCGAACAGGCGGGGTTGGAGGGTGATCATCCGAGCTGAAGGTCAGATCGGCCTTGGGTGCCACCCAGCCCGGGGGGGCTTCTCGGCACTTGAGGGCGGCGCTGATCTGGCGGGTGAACGGCTTGACGTGGCAGCTCGAAGGTGGTGCCTGTGATCCGCCCAGGATGGCCGCGACGACTGGGAGTGCCAGCACGGCGTGATGGACAAGGAAGAGGTCGCGCAACTCCTCCCAGGAGGCTACAGAAGCCGCTGGCAGCTGGAGCAGCCACATGCGCGAGACGCCGGTGAGATCCATGGGCAGCCAGTTCGCCATGACCTTGTCGTCGCCCCCGACCTTGAGGACGGCTTCTTCATACGCAAGCAGGAAGGCCTGCGGGTCGGCGATGCCGTCGTAGCGCGGCGGCATGTCCGGCTTGAACTTGTGCGGCCACTGCACCTGTCGCAAGGCGGGGACCAGGGCTCGGAGCCCTCTGGTCTCCGCGCCAGTGCCGACGGCTGGAGGGGGCAGTGCGCTGGACGCCATGAGGGCAGAGTGCGGTGTCGGTGGGGAACGGGTCGACGGAAGGGAGAGCTCCGGCGCACCCCTACCTAGCGTGCCAAATGTCGGATTTCGGGTTCCGGCAGACCCTTGAGGTTCGAACTCTGGGGTGCGCACGAAGATCTCTCTCTTACCAACTCACGTCTCGAAGCCTCGCAAGGAATCTAAGCTAGAAAGATGAACACACAGGAGACACGAGGTTTATACTGGTTCAGGCCACCATTGTGGTGTAATACCCTACTCTAGTGTGTGGTGTGGTGGATTGCCTCAGGGGCTGATGATGAACAATACAAGGGGAGAACAGCCTCGCGAGGGATGTTCTTGGGCTGGTGCGATGAACTGCTTGGATGAGCTTAGTCGCTTCTCTCTCTCTAGTCTACCCGAAATCTCCCCCCTACTCTTTGGTGGCTAGCTCTATTTATAGAGGCCCTGGGCCTCTTCCCAAATAATGAGCGGGAAGGGCGCCAACAATTGGCCATTTTGAAGGGGAACATGTAGTACACTTATCCTGACCAAAGTTGGTTTTTGACTGCCAAAGACTCTGACGGTGACGTCGTCCTGGGCTCCATGGTGACCTCCATCCTGCCGTTTCGCCGGTCTTGGTCTTGTTGCACCGAAACGGTAACCTTTGCCTGATGCCTTGGCATGTGCTTGCCCCCTTTGCACCGAAGGGGAAACAAGGACACTGCGCAGGCCGGCACCCGCCTGGCGCCCCCCTGGTCTCGATCGTCATGGCTTGCGTCATGGGCACCTCGCGAGGTACCCTGCCTTGATCTCTCCACCTCCTCGCGAGCCCGCCTGATGAGGCTGCACCTGAGGAAGCTTCCTGTCGTCCGCCCCGCGAGGCTTGGCCCCTCGCGAGGGTCTTGAGCTTGAGCTGATGAATCTAGGCTGCACTGGGCCTCCGCTTGAGCCATGCCGCAGGCCACAGGCAGGCAAGTCTGGGGACCCCCATTCCCAACACTCCGACAATCATCAACACACCATTTGTTACTTCTTGGAGAGTGGTGTCTCCTCGATTGGCTAGGTGTCACTTGGGAGCCTCCGACAAGATTGTGGAGTTAAACTAAGGAGTTTGTGTAACGCCCCGGATTCGATGCGCCAGGTGTCTGCCAGTTATTCGCCGTTGTTGCCATGTCATTTGCTTGCGTGTTGCATTTTATCTTGTCATCATGTGCATTTCATTTTTGCATACGTGTTCGTCTCATGCATCTGAGCCTTTTCCCTATTGTCCGTTTTGCAATCTGGCGCTCCTATGCTCTCCGGCGTCCCCCTCTTCTCTCTTTTCATGTGCGGGTGTTAAACGTTCTCGGAATGGACCAAGTCTTGCCAAGCGGCCTTGGTACAGCACCGGTAGACCGCCTGTCAAGTTTCGTGCCATTTGGAGGTCGTTTGGTACTCCAACGGTTAACCGGGTAACCATAAAGCCCCCTCTCTCTTTGCAGCCCAACACCCTTCCAAACTGGCCCAAAACCCATCTAACTTCCCTCCATTCTCTCGGTCGTTCGATCATGATCGCGTGGCCGAAAACCGCTCCTCATTTGGAATCTCCTAGCTCCCAGAATCTATAAATAGGTCCTCCCCCCGAAATTCACGGATGAATCCCCCCGAAACCCTAGTCCTCTCCCTTCCGCGCCGCCGGGCATGTCCGCCCGGCGGCCGGACATGTCCGCCGCCGCCCGCGCCCAATCCGACCCTGCCACGTGTCCCGCGCCGCCTTCCCCCGCCCGCGGCCACCGCGGCTCGCCCGAGCCCATTGGGGGCCCGCAGAGGCCCGGCCGGCCGCCGCCGCCGCCCGCCGCCTCGCGTCTGCCCCGCCGCCGACCGCCCTCCGCCGAGCTCGCCGCCATGGCCTGCGCCCCTCGCCGGAGCTCCTCCGCGACCCCGACCTCGCCGGCATCCCATTCATCGCTGGCCACGCCGCCTCCCCGCCGCGGGAGCGCCCCCGCCGTCGCCCCCGTGCTCCGCCGCCTCCTCTTGCGACCCCGCGCACCCCCGTCACCTTCCTCCGTCGCCGGCCGTCGCGCCTCCACGCCGGCGTCGCCGGCCCGCGTCCCTCCGGCCTCCCCGGCCTCCTTCGCCGCGTCCCCGCGCCGCACCTCGCCGGGATCCGGCCGGATCCGACAAGATCCGGCCCGGATCCGCCTCCCCGGCATCGTCCCCGTCAAGTCCGGCAACTCTCCGGCGAGATTCCGGCCGTGTTGACTTTTTTCCCCGAGGTCCATTTTTCTGCCAAGTCCCCAGTTTTTGTAATTATCATGCCATGTTCATGCCATCATAACTTTGCATCCATAGCTCCGCTTCGTGTGTGTAATATGTCAAATTGTTTATCTCGGCGAGTATATCATTTCATTCCATTGCATCATATTCATTTGAGGTCATCTAGATGCCCGAATCATTGTTGTAAGAGTGCTTCATGATGTTTTCTGCTGTCTGTTATCAGAACGAGCTCTTTTGTCATTTTTGCCATGATTGATGTGTGCATCCTATGAGGTTGATGTCTACATGTGTTTTGATCTATGCATGTCTTCTTTACAGAGGTGCTTACCATGTATTTTTGTGATCAATGTGGTGACTAGCACAAGCATGCAAACTAGGCATCGTGATGTTGCTGATTTTAGTCCCTGTTCTGCTGTTATTTTGATGCCATGTAAACTTGATGCTACAGAGAGATCCATGCATATTTTGAGATACTTCAGTAAGGGTGTTTTGAACATATGGTTATTGTCTATCCATTCATGCCCTTGTTGCAATTATGGAGTAGTCTAGCATGTCATTTGAGTGCTCTACTTTTGCTTCAAAATGTTTCCTGGCAGATTGTTTACTTGTTATTCAATTTGGCCAAGGTTGCTATAGTTGATCCTTGCATGCTATGGACTTGTTCTTGACTTGGTTTGTTACACAAACATGTCTTCTTGATGATGCTATGCTTATCTTGTCATGCAATGACTTGTGGTGAGTGAATCGAGCTTGTTAAGTAGGCTTCATGATGTTGCTGTTTTGCTAGGCTGAATCTGTTATTTCGTGATGCTATATAAACATGTTGCTACTAATCATTCTATGCATAATCTGGAGATGTTCTATAAACATGTTTTGATCTACATGTCATCCTCTATCCATCCATGCCCCTGGTTGCATTTATAACTTGTTGTAGCTTGTTCATATCTTGCTCCAAAGTTGCTTGAAAACGTTGCTGTCAGCCTGTTAACATTAAGTTCACTTGTTACCATGTGTTTTGCTAGTGTTCCATGCACCCTATGACCTTGCTAT
Source organism: Triticum aestivum (assembly GCF_018294505.1). Classification (NCBI taxonomy): domain Eukaryota; kingdom Viridiplantae; phylum Streptophyta; class Magnoliopsida; order Poales; family Poaceae; genus Triticum; species Triticum aestivum. The sequence goes on along the minus strand of NC_057795.1, from coordinate 420,148,307 downwards.
TGCCATGCTTAGCTTCACAAATATGCCTTCTTACTGTTGGGTGCCTTGCCATGCCATGTGTTGCTCTGTAGTGAGTTGCACAAGCTCATCTACATGCCTTCATAATTATGTTCCTGCCATGTATGAATCTGTAATAATAACTTGCTATGTTTACATGAGTGCCATCATATTTTCTGATCCTTTTTGGCTTATGGTCACTAAGGGACTTTTGATCTATGCAATTAGTAGATTCATGCCATACCTTTGTTTGCCATTATAAGTTCCTGTAACATGTTGTTTGATAGCTCTGAACATTGCATCGTGATGTTATTTTCTGCAAAGTCTGAAATTGTTATAACTTGCAATCTTATCATGTGTGTTTGAGCATGTTCTAGTGATTTCTGGAGATAGCTCAGTGTTCATGTTTTGTAATGCTTTACCTGTACATCATGCCCATGCCTTTTGTTTTCATGTTGGGTGCTGTAGCATGTTGTTTTGATGCTTGCAATATGCCTAGTTGCTGTTTTGGACAGCTTGTTCCTATAACTTGTTTCATGTGTGTGTGTTGAACCGTTGCTCCGTTTTGAGTGTGCTCTATATGAAACTTGCTTAGAATTGCATGTAGTTTCATATTATCATGTTGCATCCTTGTTTTGAGGTGTTTGCTTGATGTTTGGGTGCATTTTGCATCAATGCCATGTTTAACTTGTTTTGCTCATATCTTCTAGGCCGTAGCTCCGAACTAAATGAACTTTATATGTAACTTGACTAGAATCTCGTGTAGATCATCTTGTGCATCTTAACTTGATGTTTAACAACTTGAACATAAGGTTTATTCAGATCTGGACCAATTTCGAAATATGCATATGAGGACTTACCGGAATTGTTATATGTTGTTCCCGGCCTCATTTAAACTTGCCTTGATGTGTTGCTCTTGTTTGCATCATCTCTTGCCATGAGTAGCTTCATGTAGCTTTGTCATGCATCATGCTTGTTGTGCATCATGCCTTGTTCATGTGTGGTGTGTTTACCTATGTTGTGTGCTTCTTTCGATAGTTCCTGTTTCGTTGCGATCGTGAGGATTCGTTCGTCTACGCTTGGTTCGGCTTCATCCGTTCGTCTTCTTCATGGACTCGTTCTTCTTCCTAGCGGGATTTGAGGCAAGATGACCGCTACCCTGGATCTCACTACTATCATTGCTATGCTAGTTGCTTCGTTCTATCGCTATGCTGCGCTACCTATTACCTGTTTATCAAGCCATCCCAAATTGCCATGAACCTCTAACCTTTTGACACATTTCCTATGCAAACCGTTGTTTGGCTATGTTACCGCTTTTGCTCAGCCCCTCTTATAGCGTTGCTAGTTGCAGGTGAAGTTGAAGATTTCTCCATGGTGGACAGGATTTTGGTTGGGATATCACAATATCTCTTATATTATTAATGCATCTATATACTTGGTAAAGGGTGGAAGACTCGGCCTTTTGCCTAGTGTTTTGTTCCACTCTTGCCGCCCTAGTTTCCGTCATACCGGTGTTATGTTCCCGGATTTTGCGTTCCTTACGCGGTCGGGTGATTTATGGGACCCCCTTGACAGTTCGCTTTGAATAAAACTCCTCCAGCAAGGCCCAACCTTGGTTTTACCATTTGCCTCACCACCACCTACCCTTTCCCTTGGGTCGGCCAACCCGAGGGTCATCTTTATTTTAGCCCCCCCGGGCCAGTGCTTGTCTAAGTGTTGGTCCGAACCGAGCAGCCTGCGGGGCCACCTCGGGGCAACTCGAGGTCTGGTTTTACTCGTAGCTGTCTCATCCGGTGTTGCCCTGAGAACGAGATATGTGCAGCTCCTATCGGGATTGTCGGCGCATCGGGCGGCTTTGCTGGTCTTGTTTTACCATTGTCGAAATGTCTTGTAAACCGGGATTCCGAGTCTGATCGGGTCTTCCTGGGAGAAGGTCTATTCCTTCGTTGATCGCGAGAGCTTGTCATGGGCTAAGTTGGGACACCCCTGCAGGGTATAATCTTTCGAAAGCCGTGCCTGCGGTTATAGGCAGATGGGAATTTGTTAATGTCCGGTTGTAGATAACTTGACACCAGATCCGAATTAAAACGCATCAACCGTGTGTGTAGCCGTGATGGTCTCTTCTCGGCGGAGTCCGGGAAGTGAACACGGTTTCTGGGTTATGTTTGACGTAAGTAGGAGTTCAGGATCACTTCTTGATCATTACTAGTTGACGACCGTTCCGCTTGCTCTCTTCTCGCTCTTATTTGCGTATGTTAGCCACCATATATGCTTAGTCGCTGCTGCAGCCTCACCACTTTACCCCTTCCTTTCCCTTTAAGCTTTGCTAGTCTTGATACCCATGGTAATGGGATTGCTGAGTCCTCGTGGCTCACAGATTACTACAACAACAGTTGCAGGTACAGGTTATGCGATGATCATGACGCGAGAGCGATGCTTGCTTGCGTTGAGTTCTTCTTCTGCTTCTTCGATCAGGGGATAGGTTCCAGGTCGGCAGCCTGGGCTAGCAGGGTGGATGTCGTTTGAGTTTCTGTTTGTGTTTCATCCGTAGTCGGATGATGCTCTGATGTATTGTGATGTTGTATTCGTGTGGCATTGTATGCCTTATGTATGTATCCCCATCTATTATGTAATGTTGATGTAATGATATCCACCTTGCAAAAGCGTTTCAATATGCGGGTCTATCCTTGGTGGGACCTTCGAGTTCCTTTTGGATAGGGTCGCATATTGGGCGTGACAAGTTGGTATCAGAGCCTCGACCGACCCTAGGAGCCCCCTTGATTGATCGTGTAGTTTGGCCGTTGTTGAGTCTAGAAGAAAACTGTTTTCGGAGTCTAGTTATATCGGAGAGTAGGAATTCTTTTTACTCCTCAGCCCCTTCGTCGCTCTGGTGAGGAATCTTGACGTAGGTGTTTTGAATTACTCCTCTTCCCCTTCAAATTTTTCTTTAGGATCACGCAGTTGGTTTTCCGATCGTTGGTTCCTCAGCTCTTTTCATCCGGTGCATTTCTCGTCAAGTCGACTCGAGCCTCTTCATCTTTGAGTTCAATCCTCAGTTGTTTTCTTTTCCCACCCGCCCTCCCTTTTCTTCTCGGAACCGGAGTCCGTAATCGAGTATCCATCCTACACGTGCGAAGTCTTTGCTTTCTTTCCTCAATGATTTCAACCGGTGTATTCTCTTCAAGATATTCGTCGGTTTCCCCTTCCAAGTTGCTTTTGTTTTCCCGCCCTCCCACCCTTTTCTTCCCGGAGTCTGACTCTCTCTCGACCATCAATTTCATTCGTGTGGAGCCTCTTCAGTCTTCCGTCAATTATTTCAACCGGTGAATTCTCGTTTGTTCGACATTCTTCATCTCTTTCTCCGGTGGATTCAATTCAAGTTTTTCGGGTTGATCGCATTCTTTTCCTTGGATCAAGTGTTTTCCCTGCTCGTTCTCCTCTCGCCAGTTTGTCCTTCCGGAGTGTTCAAGACATCTCAGGAGATTCGTCTATGTTCGAATTAATTCAAGGTTGTCACCTCATTCAAATATTTCAATTGTTCTGGTGCTTCATCTATCTTTTCAACAATCCTTTTCAACGGTGTTTTCTTTTAGTGGGCCCTAACCCACAGGTCTTTTTCCAGGATCTTACCTGACTCTTCTATTTCCCCGGAGTTATTCTCAAGTCTTTTCAAGTGTGAAGTAAGAATGGATTCCATCAGTCACATGCCTTCTTCGAGATCGATTTCAAATCATTTCATTGTTGGCTCAACCTCTTCGCTTGTCATTCTACCGGAGTATCTCTGTAATTCTGGTGGTGTTTCTCGTCGTCATTTGAAGATCGAAGAAGAGTTTTTCATATCATCCTCTCGAATTATTCCATTTGTCAGATATTCTTTTTACCCATCCGGAGTTTGTTAGGAGTTGTTTTTCCATTTATTTTCATCGAAGGCCATCGTTCCAGAAGAATTCTTCGTCCTCGCATTTCATTACCCTGGTGCTTCGTTCAAGTGTTATTTAATCAGTTCGCGATCTCTTTGTTCTCTTGCATTTTAATCCCCTCTAGCTTATTGGTTCTTCTAATTCTTCCGGTGATTACTTCTTTTTCGTCAGTCATTTCCGAATTCTAACGGTGGTTTGTTCAAGATTCTTTTTCCTTGTTTATCATTTTAATTCATTCGTTCTTACGAATCCTACCGGTGGTCCATGAAGACCTTCTCAAGTTTGCAATGTCACTTCTCAATCCTTTTCAAGAAGAATAAGTAATATGCAAAATCCATTGCTTGTCATCAATTTATTTTGATGAAGGATAAGCATACAATAAATCTTATTCTTATTTCATCCAAGTGAGTAATCTTTTCCTTCGGAGTTTGTTCGTGACGAATAAATTCTAGTTCCAAGTGTTTTTCATCTTTTCTTTTCTGGAGTTCAAATTTCCTCAGTCATTTCGTCGGAACCCCACCTAAATCATCGCAAGGCTCATCTTATTCTTTCATCCTTCAATCTTATCATGTCATCCTTTTGTTATCGGAGTTCTTCATGGTGGTTCCTCATGATTTAACTCATCCTTCAAGTGTTCATCAAGATTCTTGTCGGTGGAGTTCAAGTATCTTTTCTTCTCGCGTCTCGAAATGCAATTAATTCTACGTATTCTTTTGAAGTGGAGTTTTGCAATTCTTCGTTCTTCTCAGTTATTCAATCATCTCCGTTTGCGGCTGGTTATCACCTCATAATTTCTGAGATGTTATCCACAAGTCCACAACAAGCTTATCCTTTCATTGTTGATTTTCTCAACAACTCCGTTCAACCCTTCCTTCTAAGTTCTTTTCATCCAATTTCTCTTTCAGTTCTTCTGGAGGCATTGCGTTGTTTATGTCGTCAAGTATCATTCCATCCTCTCAAGCTCGTGTTCTTTTCCTTCCATTTTCAGTCGGTGTGCTGCCTAAATCCTTTCAGTATTATTCGTTTCTTTTCTCATCCTAACCGCTCCGGTTAGAACGAGTGCTTTCATAGTCTATCTAATTCCGTGAGTTTTCGATTCTCGTCATTCTCGTTGTTCCTTTCTTATTCTCGAGTGATCTCGATTCTTTGCTTCTTCTCTTCAATTCTTGCTTCATCTCTTCCTTTTTCTCTTCCGTCTCGGTCCTAAGATCTCGGGACGAGATCTCTTGTTAGTGGAGGAGTGTTTGTAACGCCCCGGATTCGATGCGCCAGGTGTCTGCCAGTTATTCGCCGTCGTTGCCATGTCATTTGCTTGCGTGTTGCATTTTATCATGTCATCATGTGCATTTCATTTTGCATACGTGTTCGTCTCATGCATCCGAGCCTTTTCCCCGTTGTCCGTTTTGCAATCCGGCGCTCCTATGTCCTCCGGCGTTCCCCTTCTTCTCTCTTTGTGTGCGGTGTTAAACTTTCTCGGAATGGACCGAGTCTTGCCAAGCGACCTTGGTATAGCACCGGTAGACCGCCTGTCAAGTTTCGTGCCATTTGGAGGTCGTTTGGTACTCCAACGGTTAACCGGGTAACCGTAAAGCCCCTCTCTCTTTGCAGCCCAACACCCCTTCCAAAGTGGCCCAAAACCCATCTAACTCCCCTCCATGCTCTCGGTCGTTCGATCACGATCGCGTGGCCGAAAACCGCTCCTCATTTGGACTCTCCTAGCTCCCTCTACCTATAAATAGGCCCTCCCCCGAAATTCGCGGATGAATCCCCCCGAAACCCTAGTCCTCTCCCTTCCGCGCCGCCGAACATGTCCGCCGCCGCCCGCGCCCAATCCGACCCTGCCACATGTCCCGCGCCGCCGTCCCCCGCCCGCGGCCACCGCAGCCCGCCCGAGCCCATTGCGGGCCCGCGCAGGCCCGGCCGGCCGCCGCCGCCGCCCGTCGCCGAGCTCGCCGCCGTGGCCTGTGCCCCTCGCCGGAGCTCCTCCGCGACCCCGACCTCGCCGGCATCCCGTTCGTCGCCGGCCGCGCCGCCTCCCCGCCACGGGAGCGCCCCCGCCATCGCCCCCGTGCTCCGCCGCCTCCTCCTGCGACCCCGCGCGCCCCCGTCACCTTCCTCCGTCGTCGGCCGTCGCGCCTCCACGCCGGAGTCGCCGGCCCGCGTCCCTCCGGCCTCCCCGGCCTCCTTCGCAGCGTCCCCGCGCCGCACCTCGCCGGGATCCGGCCGGATCCGACTAGATCCGGCCCGGATCTGCCTCCCCGGCATCGTCCCCGTCAAGTCCAGCAACTCTCCGGCGAGATTCCGGCCGCGTTGACTTTTTCCCCCGAGGTCCATTTTTCTGCTAAGTCCCCAGTTTTTGTAATTATCATGCCATCATAACTCTGCATCCGTAGCTCCGTTTCATGCGTGTAATATGTCAAATTGTTCATCTCGGCGATTATATCATTTCATTCCATTGCATCATATTCATTTGAGGTCATCTAGATGCCCGAATCATCATTGTAAGAGTGCTTCATGATGTTTTCTGCTGTCTGTTATCAGAACGAGCTCTTTTGTCATTTTTGCCATGATTGATGTGTGCACCCTATGAGGTTGATGTCTACATGTGTTTTGATCTATGTCGTGTATACTTTACAGACGTGCTTACCATGTATTTTTGTGATCAATGTGGTGACTAGCACAAGCATGCAAACTAGGCATCGTAATGTTGCTGATTTTAGTTCCTGTTCTGCTGTTATTTTGATGCCATGTAAACATGATGCTACAGAGAGATCCATGCATATTTTGAGATACTTCAGTAAGGGTGTTTTGAACAATAGGTTATTGTCTATCCATTCATGCCCTTTGTTGCAATTATGGAGTAGTCTAGCATGTCATTTTCGTGCTCTACTTTTGCTTCAAAATGTTTCCTGGCAGATTGTTTACTTGTTATTCAATTTGGCCAAGGTTGCTATAGTTGATCCTTGCATGCTATGGACTTGTTCTTGACTTGGTTTGTTACACAAACATGTCTTCTTGATGATGCTATGCTTATCTTGTCATGCAATGACTTGTGGTGAGTGAATCGAGCTTGTTAAGTAGTGTACATGATGTTGCTGTTTTGCTAGGCTGAATCTGTTATTTCGTGATGCTATATAAACATGTTGCTACTAATCATTCTATGCATAATCTGGAGATGTTCTATAAACATGTTTTGATCTACATGTCATCCTCTATCCATCCATGCCCCTGGTTGCATTTATAGCTTGCTGTAGCTTGTTCATATCTTGCTCCAAAGTTGCTTCATAATGTTGCTGTCAGCCTGTTAACATTAAGTTCAGTTGTTCCATGTGTTTTGCTAGTGATCCATGCACCCTATGACCTTGCTATTGCCATGCTTAGCTTCACAAATATGCCTTCTTACTGTTGGGTGCCTTGCCATGCCATGTATTGCTCTGTAGTGAGTTGCACAAGCTCATCTACATGCCTTCATAATTCTGTTCCTGCCATGTTTGAATCTGTATAATAACTTGCTATGTTTACGTGGGTGCCATCATATTTTCTGATCCTTTTTGGCTTATGGTCAGTAAGGGACTTTTGATCTATGCAATTAGTAGATTCATGCCATGCCTTTGTTTGCCATTATAAGTTCCTGTAACATGTTGTTTGATAGCTCTAAACATTGCATCGTGATGTTATTTTCTGCAAAGTCTGAAATTGTTATAACTTGCAATCTTACCATGTGTGTTTGAGCATGTTCTAGTGATTTCTGGAGATAGCTCAGTGTTCATGTTTTGTTATGCTTTACCTGTACATCATGCCCATGCCTTTTGTTTTCATGTTGGGTGCTGTAGCATGTTGTTTTGATGCTTGCAATATGCCTAGTTGCTGTTTTGGACAGCTTGTCCTTTAAACTTGTTCATGTGTGTGTGTTGAACCGTTGCTCCGTTTTGAGTGTGCTCTATATGAAACTTGCTTAGAATTGCATGTAGTTTCATATTATCATGTTGCATCCTTGTTTTGAGGTGTTTGCTTGATGTTTGGGTGCATTTTGCATCAATGCCATGTTTAACTTGTTTTGCTCATATCTTCTAGGCCGTAGCTCCGAACTAAATGAACTTTATATGTAACTTGACTAGAATCTCGTGTAGATCATCTTGTGCATCTTAACTTGCTGTTTAACAACTTGAACATAAGGTTTATTCAGATCTGGACCAATTTCGAAATATGCATATGAGGACTTACCGGAATTGTTATATGTTGTTCCCGGCCTCATTTAAACTTGCCTTGATGTGTTGCTCTTGTTTGCATCATCTCTTGCCATGAGTAGCTTCATGTAGCTTTGTCATGCATCATGCTTGTTGTGCATCATGCCTTGTTCATGTGTGGTGTGTTTACTATGTTGTGTGCTTCTTTTCGATAGTTCCTGTTTCGTTGCGATCGTGAGGATTCGTTCGTCTACGCTTGGTTCGGCTTCATCCGTTCGTCTTCTTCATGGACTCGTTCTTCTTCCTTGCGGGATTTCAGGCAAGATGACCGCTACCCTGGATCTCACTACTATCATTGCTATGCTAGTTGCTTCGTTCTATCGCTATGCTGCGCTACCTATTACCTGTTTATCAAGCCATCCCAAATTGCCATGAACCTCTAACCTTTGACACCTTTCCTATGCAAACCGTTGTTTGGCTATGTTACCGCTTTTGCTCAGCCCCTCTTATAGCGTTGCTAGTTGCAGGTGAAGTTGAAGATTTCTCCATGGTGGACAGGATTTTGGTTGGGATATCACAATATCTCTTATATTATTAATGCATCTATATACTTGGTAAAGGGTGGAAGACTCGGCCTTTTGCCTAGTGTTTTGTTCCACTCTTGCCGCCCTAGTTTCCGTCATACCGGTGTTATGTTCCCGGATTTTGCGTTCCTTACGCGGTCGGGTGATTTATGGGACCCCCTTGACAGTTCGCTTTGAATAAAACTCCTCCAGCAAGGCCCAACCTTGGTTTTACCATTTGCCTCACCACCACCTATCCTTTCCCTTGGGTCGGCCAACCCGAGGGTCATCTTTATTTTAGCCCCCCCCGGGCCAGTGCTTGTCTAAGTGTTGGTCCGAACCGAGCAGCCTGCGGGGCCACCTCGGGGCAACTCGAGGTCTGGTTTTACTCGTAGCTTGACTCATCCGGTGTTGCCCTGAGAACGAGATATGTGCAGCTCCTATCGGGATTGTCGGCGCATCGGGCGGCTTTGCTGGTCTTGTTTTACCATTGTCGAAATGTCTTGTAAACCGGGATTCCGAGTCTGATCGGGTCTTCCTGGGAGAAGGTCTATTCCTTCGTTGATCGCGAGAGCTTGTCATGGGCTAAGTTGGGACACCCCTGCAGGGTATAATCTTTCGAAAGCCGTGCCTGCGGTTATAGGCAGATGGGAATTTGTTAATGTCCGGTTGTAGATAACTTGACACCAGATCCGAATTAAAACGCATCAACCGCGTGTGTAGCCGTGATGGTCTCTTTTCGGCGGAGTCCGGGAAGTGAACACGGTTTCTGGGTTATGTTTGACGTAAGTAGGAGTTCAGGATCACTTCTTGATCATTGCTAGTTGACGACCGTTCCGCTTGCTCTCTTCTCGCTCTTATTTGCGTATGTTAGCCACCATATATGCTTAGTCGCTGCTGCAGCCTCACCACTTTACCCCTTCCTTTCCCTTTAAGCTTTGCTAGTCTTGATACCCATGGTAATGGGATTGCTGAGTCCTCGTGGCTCACAGATTACTACAACAACAGTTGCAGGTACAGGTTCATGCGATGATCATGACGCGAGAGCGATGCTTGCTTGCGTTGAGTTCTTCTTCTGCTTCTTCGATCAGGGGATAGGTTCCAGGTCGGCAGCCTGGGCTAGCAGGGTGGATGTCGTTTGAGTTTCTGTTTGTGATTCATCCGTAGTCGGATGATGCTCTGATGTATTGTGATGTTGTATTCGTGTGGCATTGTATGCCTTATGTATGTATCCCCATCTATTATGTCATGTTGATGTAATGATATCCACCTTGCAAAAGCATTTCAATATGCGGGTCTATCCTTGGTGGGACCTTCGAGTTCCTTTTGGATAGGGTCGCATATTGGGCGTGACAGTTTGTAAGGGCAAGGAGATCGCCTACTTCGTGAAGATCTACCGCTAGTGAGGCAAGTCCTTCATGGACGACAGCCATGGTGGGATAGACAAGGTTGCTTCTTCGTGGACCCTTCATGGGTGGAGCCCTTCGTGGACTCGCGCAGCTGTTACCCTTCATGGGTTGAAGTCTCCATCAACGTGGATATACGATAGCACCACCTAACGGAACCACGACAAAAACATATGTGTCTCCTATTGCGTTTGCACTCTCCAAACCCTTCCCTTTACATTCTTTCAAGTTGCATGCCTTACTTTCCCTGCTCATATACTCTTCGCATGCTTGCTTGAATTGTGTTAAGATTGCTTGACTTGTCCACAGTTGCTAAAATCTGCAAAGAACTAAAATTGGGAAAATGATAAGTTTTTATTTGGTCAAGTAGTCTAATCACCCCCCCCCCCTCTAGACATACTTTCGATCCTACAGCTGAGATGGCTCATACGGGTTCATTTATAACCCGCCGCAGTCACCTCAACCTTCTCTAGATTCGCATCGCGCTATCAACACCAATGGTATACACTTTATGCTATGGTCAAAATATGAAGAATCTCAAGCCAACTCTTTGAGTCGTCTTAAGACTAGGGGGCTTCTTGATCGTATTCGAAACATAGCTTAACCCCTTTTGGGTCCGACTTTGATCGTATTTGAATCAGAGTTGTTAAAAAACTCTCAAGGTCATTTGGGGGCTTATTGTTCAAACATAGGTCGTATTCGAACCAAAGAGAACATAGATGTCGGTACCCTCTTGATCGGCGCAACGCCAAAGCCACTGGGGGCTACATGATCGTATTCGAATCCTAGCTTAACCCCTTTGGAACGGTTTACTGATTGTATTCGAATTAGAAGCCTCGCTTTTTTCTCTCTATTTGGCTTCAAGTTTTTTAAAATAATCTTTGGTTTTGCTTTGAGACTTTTTGTTCAGATCTAAGTATAAGTGTGGTTTAAATTTAACCCGGCTTGGTTTTGGATGATAAGTCGCCAGCATATGACAACCATCATACAGTTGGAAGTCTTCGCTTCTACAATCCGGGTCATCACCCTTACTGCACGGGTATCATAAGCCGGCAGTGAAATTCAATATCACAGGCCATATAGCCTTGATTATATGACTCATCCTTCAGCATCTTTGGGTTTGATGAACTGCCATGATGGCAGATTTGAAGTCGTCGGGATATTTTGTGTTGAGCAATCAAAATGAGGATATTTCATGACTCCGGGTTGATACTAGCCCCGGATTATAATTATCAAGGCATCACCATGGTATTAATCTATAGGTATGTCTTTCAATAATGGTATGAGTATTTTGGGTTGATAACCCACCCTAGTTTTTGACGTTAAGTCACCACGGCATATGTCGCTTAAACTCTGTACAGGATTTACAGAGCTATGACTTACATAAATGGTTAAGTCCAATCATCATCAAAATTGATGCTTCAAAATGATTATCCATTCTGGATTTTCTCAAAGGCTATAAGCCATCGGGTTATAAAAATTTCGGCTTACAATGAATGCACATTAAGTCACCATCGGCCAAGAGCCGTCGAGTATTTAAACTTCAGATTTACTTCTCAATCGATAAGGTATTCAAATTTCTAATAGCCAAACTTGGTTGGATTTTCATGATGATATTGAATGATTGAGGTTTTCATACCGGATTATATTATGCAAATCTTTAATAGCCAACATGGCTGGATTTATTATGTTATCAATAACTAGTATTATTTGAGGTTTTCAAAGTCGCTTCAGCACAATGGCTATTATTTTATCAATGGACATGATTTATTTTACAATGGAGGGAATAGTCCCAAGTCGTTGCAGGCTTGCGACCCGACACTTGGGGGCTACATTATTCAAATTAAGATTATGTCAAATATGCAAGTCCCATGTCACTTCCATGCACCATGGCACTTGGGGGCTAATGCAAAAGTCATTTTTTTGCTCAACTAACTGAAGACCCGATGTCGGTGTCAAAACCGGCGGATCTCGGGTAGGGGGTCCCGAACTATGCGTCTAGGCGGATGGTAACAGGAGACAAGGGACACGATGTTTTACCCAGGTTCGGGCCCTCTTGATGGAGGTAAAACCCTACGTCCTGCTTGATTGATATTGATGATGTGGGTATTACAAGAGTAGATCTACCACGAGATCAAGGAGGCTAAACCCTAGAAGCTAGCCTATGGTATGATTGTTGTTCGTCCTATGGACTAAAGCCATCCGGTTTATATAGACACCGGAGAGGGCTAGGGTTACACAGAGTCGGTTACAATGGTAGGAGATCTACATATCCGTATTGCCAAGCTTGCCTTCCACGCCAAGGAAAGTCCCATCCGGACACGGGACGAAGTCTTCAATCTTGTACCTTCATAGTCTTGGAGTCCGGCTGATGATGATAGTTCGGCTATCCGGACACCCCCTAGTCCAGGACTCCCTCAGTAGCCCCTGAACCAGGCTTCAATGACGACGAGTCCGGCGCGCATATTGTCTTCGGCATTGCAGGGCGGGTTCCTCCTCTGAATAATTTATAGAAGATTGTGAACACCAGGATAGTGTCCGGCTCTGCAAAATAAATTCCACATACCACCGTAGAGAGAATAATATTTACACAAGTTCAATCTGCTGACGTATTTTGTGGCGTGACGTCACACCACAACCAAGCCTTTACTCGAAGCAGAGATCGTGTTCCCCTTATTCCGGGATTCTCATCAATATGGACGTGGGTAACCCAACCGCGCCCGTTGCCACGCCCCCTCCATCGAAGGCGGGTTCCAAACGGTCACGGGGACGGCTCTTGGTATTCTCCCTCTTTATAATGAGACCAAGGCTCGTTCTTTTTCTTCAATCCTCAATCGAATCCGCCCCTCGCCCCGAGTTTCAACACCCAGGGCTCCAGATTAGGGTACTTTCGACCTTCGACAATGTCCGGCTCCGACCTACGAGGCCGGTGGATGCCCTCCTCCGTGACGGAAGAGGACGTGCTAAAGCTGAGAGACGCCAGGTACTTAACCTACGAGATTTCGCATAGGTTGCCTGCCCGAGGGCTAGTTATTCCTACTCCCGAGCCCGGTGACAGTGTCGTGTTCGTGTCTCACCTCCGTCGGGGTTTAGGCTTCCCGATGGATCCCTTCGTGAGGGGGCTCATGTTTTACTATGGGCTGGAATTCCATGACTTGGCTCCGGAGTCCATCCTCCACATCTCATCATTCATTGTCGTCTGCGAAGCCTTCCTCCGCACTACCCCTCACTTTGGCTTGTGGCTCAAAACCTTCAACATGGAGCCGAAGATGATTGAGGGGCGTCGGGCAGAGTGTGGCGGGGCGGTTATAAGCAAGAGGGTCGATGCTCCATGGCCCGAGGGCTCTTTTCAGGAGGAGCTCAGCTTGTGGCAACAGGAGTGGTTCTATATCACCGCTCCCAGGGGCAGCAAGAAGAGGCCACCACCCGCCTTTCGCCTGGACCCTCCACAACGGCTGACATCATGGGTCAACAAGGGGCTTGACTGGGGTCCGTCCAAAGACGTACCCCTGTTGCAGGGCCGGATTCGAGGCCTCCAGGAAAGGGAGATCAATCTGGTCGTAGTGGCATAGGTTATGCTGATTCGGCGCCTTCTGCCCTGCAAACGTCGCCCCCTCCGCCTGTGGGAATTTAATCCGGAGGGGCCACGGGCTCTCCAACACTTCATGGGTTTGACACCCGTGGAGATGTACAAACTGTTCTTCGGATCGCAAGAGATGCGTCCGGACTTGACCGAGGATGCTGGCCTAAGCTGCAATCGCCCGGATACTCAAGTAAGTAGCCCTGTGTCCGGACACATTGTCCATTTATTTATCATGGGTTTGCCTTTTAACCAGCTATCCCTTGGACAGGAGTGGATAGTGCAAGCAAAACTGATACGGTGTCCGGCCCCTCCCTGAGACCACGCTGGATCCCATGTTAATCAAAATGTTGGAGGTTGCACCTTCAGAGGAGGGCGAAGGGGGGCACAGGGAAACTACCACCTCTGTCAAGGAGGCTTTCAGTAAGGGGGGAATCGAGAATCCCTCCTTCCAGGAGGAGAAGAGGACCGCTTCCGAAGACCCGGAGGCCAAGGCCTCAAAGCGGGGAAAGAAATCTGCACCGGAAGGTCCTATGCCGGGAAGAGCCCTGGCCGCACTGTCTCCCCAGAGGAATCAGCCCTCCAGCGAGCCGTAAGTAAAAAGGGGGAATTTTGTAATAGGGGACACCCCTACTTTATTTCTAAGGGTAACCAAAGTTTTCACCTTGTAGTTTGGATCTCAGCCCATCTCAGCAGAGCTCATCTTCGGGGGACCTTCGTTCGGTGATGATGGAGAGCGAAACGCCTCCATATGCCGCCCCTTCGGGAGGGGCGGACGACCCTGAGGTGTTGTCATGGAGGGTCTCCCCGAGTCCGGCGGGGCCGGGGAGTTCGGCACCCACTAGAGTACGGCCGGTGGAGCTGCAGGATTTGCTCAAGAGGGCGTCTATCTCAGAAGATCACCGCACATTAATGAGTATGGTGATTGAAAGGATCTCATCCGCCGAGAGCGGGTTGCATGAGGCCGTCGGAAGTTTGCTTACGGGGCTTGAGGTACGCAAAAAATGACATACCTTTTGACAGTTTTGCACATGGAGTGTGCCCTGTATAGGTAGTAGCCCCTGAGACTTGGTATGCTGTCGAAAGCGACAGCGTGTCGAGGATCATAATCTCAGTTATAGATTGTCGCCTTTTCTATGCAGGTGGCGGAACGTTCGGTGGCCAGCCGGACTGATGGAGTTGCCGAGCTGAAGCGGCAACTCGACGTTGCGGATGCGGACATCGCGCTGGTCAATAAACGACTTAACGAGTCACAAGGTAGGTGGTTGCTCCGCGGTCACCTAGTAAGGGAGCTGATGCCCGTTCCTTACAATTTGTATGCTTGATGCAGATGGTGCCGCTGCTGTGGAAGACCTTCGAGCAGAGCTCGCTCGAGCCAAGGAGCAAGCCAGGAAAAGTGATGCGGCTGCCTCGAAGGCAGCGGAAGAGCTAAAAGCCGAAAAGGCTGCTCACTGCCGAAGTAGGGAGGAGATGGCCGGAATGGCCGTGAAATTAAAAGATGCTACCGACCGCTATGAGGTTTTTGAAAGAGAACGCCGGGTGGAGCAAAAGGACCTGAAGAAGGCCGCCGCCGAAGCCAAGGATGCCCGTAGTGCGATGCGGGCTATGAAGGAGGAACTGCGTCAGGCCGGAGACATTGCGGCTGGAAAGCCCTTTCTGCTGCGTAGGAAGTTCACGGATCCGAAGTATGCTCAGTTGGGCCAATTGTGTGGTGCGGAGGATCCTTATCTGGATTTGGTTGCGAGTGCGGCGGACGCAGTCGTGCACTTCCGAAGCCAGAAGGATCACGAAATGGAAGAGCTTTTCTGGTCTCAATTCCATAGTCCAGAGCGTCCACTTCCATTGACTGATCGGCTGGCTGAGTGGGCTGAGCTGAATAGATTGTCCGGACTTGCCATGACGGATGTGGTCGCTCATCTGTGGCCAGAAAGGCCCAAGCCTGAGAGTTATTTTGGCTTGTTGCAGCAATTCCTTGGGGCGGTGCCGCATATCGAGGCAATGAAGTGGTCGACATGCATAGAAGGTGCACGGCTCTCGCCCGTGTTAAGACATACTGGGCGGAGATGGATGCCACCGATGTTGCATCCCGGGGTTCGGACAAAGGCCGATTACCCGCCGAGCACTATTTTGAGGAAGTCCTGCAGGGCGCTCGTTTAATAGAGTCGCAGTGCTCGAAAGATGTTATGTTCAAATGACGTGTATGATTTGTGAGATCATGTTTATAATGCAATAGCTTTTTATGCTTGTGCGTTCAAGTATTGAACTATCTCTTGTGCGGCCGTATATGTATGTATAACCTGAAAGATGGCAGTCTTTGGCTTCAGCCCCCACGCACATGGTGCGGGGGTGTTTGCAAAAAGAAAAGCGCTTTTTCACACTTAATCCAACGTCTTGGTCCTTTGAAGGAGGTGATAGCATAGCAAACTAGGCAACCGGACTATAATGCTTTATCACTTTCACTTAGCCACAGGAGCTCGAAGGTGGGGCTACTATATAGCCCCTAGAGGCACCGCACTTCTCCGAACTCGGGGCGCGTATGTGCCTGACCGGGAAGCGGTCCTTCGTCAAAGCGGAGGAATTCTAAACAATCCAGTAGTCGATCTAGTGGTTGACCAGTCTCTCGTTGTATCATGACAGTCAGTTTTCGGCTTTCTCTACTGAGGTGCTCGCCCGGCCGAACCGGGGCACAATCGCAGTAGTTCTCCTGGTGCCGCGTTAGCCGATGGAGCGGAACGTAAGGCAGCAAAACACAGGAGCCGGGCAAACCCAACATTTGACCAAAGACATGATTCGGAGCTGATGCATATAAGGCCTAACTCGAGACGCCGAGCACTCCCTGAGGTGTTCGGTCTTTATGATACTGGGCAGAACAATGCCCTAAGCCCCAAGTGTCCAGGTACAGGCAGGAACTTCTGACGCGGCCGATGCCAAAACGCCAGCCTCCTCCTCGGTTATGGTAAGAAACCGGGGGATGTGTATCAACAAGAGACAGTAAGAAAGGTTTACGCAGGGTCTTAATCTGAAAAGAATCCTTGTAACGGGTCCCTGCTGCACGTCTGCGCCTGTGTCTCCGTTGTGCTGTATCCTGGACGGGTGTAGCACGTGCTTCATCTATAAAGGAGAAGAACTTAGTTTGGAAAAATATCGTGCAAAAGGTGTAGTTAAAATAAAGTATGATGAATTTGAGCTTTATTGGCTCTCATTGTTTATACGTGCAGCCCCTTGTAAAGGGGTATGCGGCGGTGAAGCCCCTTGTTTATTTATGCCGGACTCGCCTAACCGTGTCCAAGGTCTGAATGACTTGTTTTTAGGGCTTTGACCAGCAAGGTCGGATTAGTATGCGGCTGTCAACGCAGTCTCATGTTTTCGTGGTCGAGGAACACTCAGATTTACCCTTTGCTGAGATTATGTCATATGGACCAGGCATTTTAAGCGTAAGAGACGCGTAATGCGGTATTGCGTTAAAGCGGGTGAATGCTTCACGTCCCAGTAGTGCTTGATAGCTACTTTTGAATGGGGCTATATGGAAAATGAGCTTTTCGCGACGGAGGTTGTCGGATGAACCGAACACGACCTCTAGTAGTACAGAGCCTGTACATTTGGCGTAAAGGCCAGGCGTCACTCCTTTGAAGGAAGTGCTGATATGGTGAATTTTGGTAGGGTCTATCCCCATTCTGCGGACGGTGTCCTGGTATAGCAGGTGCCGCACTATGTTTCCGTGTTATCACATGAACTGAGTTCACTGTTTTGACTTCTAGTGGGAAAGTCTTTTGTTTTCTGGCGTGCTGCTTGTGGGGTTCGTCGTCGTCTTCGCTTGGTGTGTCGAGCCCCTTGTGTTCGGTGTTAAGTCGGTCGGACTGCTTGAAGACCCAACAATCTTTGTGGGTATGGTTTGCAGGCTTCCCGGGGGTACTATGTATTTGACATATCCTATCCAAAATTTTGTTTAGGCTGGATAGCTCGTCACTGTTGTCCTTGAGGGGCAGTGTTTTATTATTCGGCCAAGATCTTTTGAATCCGGCGTTGACCGCCGTGCTATTTGGGACATTTTCCTTATTCCGGCGCTGATCTTTTCTGCGTCGCGATTTCCCATTTCTATCCCTGACTTCGGATGTACTCGGGTCGCTGGTGCTGCATCTAGCCAGCCAGCTGTCTTGCCTCGCGCAAAAGCGAGTCATGAGGCTTGTTAGTGCGGCCATTGTTCTTGGTTTTTCCTGGCCGAGGTGTCTGGCGAGCCATTCGTCTCGGACGTTGTGCTTAAAGGCTGCTAAGGCTTCGGCGTCCGGACAGTCGACTATTTGGTTCTTTTTGGTGAGGGACCTGTTCCAGAATTTTCGTGCTGACTCTCTGGGCTGTTGAGTTATGTGACTTAAATCGTCTGCATCCAGAGGGTGGACATAAGTCCCCTGAAAATTTGCTCGAAACGCATCCTCGAGCTCTTCCCAACTTCCAATGGTATTTTCTGGGAGGCTTTTGAGCCAATGCCGAGCTGGCCCTTTGAGCTTGAGGGGTAGGTATTTTATGGCATGGAGATCATCTCCTCTGGCCATATGTATGTGTAGGATATAATCCTCAATCCAGACTCCGGGGTCTGTTGTTCCGTCATATGCCTCTATGTTGACGGGTTTGAATCCCGCTGGAAATTCATGGTCCAGTACCTCATCGATGAAACATAGTGGGTGTGCGGCGCCCCTGTATTTAGGTGTGCTGTTGTCTTCAAACACTCGGCGGGTTGTATTGCTCCCTGGAGTTTTCTTTTTTGACCCATAGATGGACCTGACCGGGCCATCCTTTTTGCGAGGATCTTTATGTGGATCATGTGCCGGCTTGTGTGCGGCGCCCCTTGCCGCTCTTAGCCTGTCATCTGGTCGTCTATCCGGCCAGGCGGCATCTTTGTTTTTTGACTGTGGGGGCTCTACGGCCTCCTCGTCAAATTCAGGCAGCAACTTGCGCTTTGGGTAGCTCTTCGCCTGGTGACTATTGCCGTATTTATCTGCGGTATTGAGTACTTTGCTCCATCTCATTCTGAGTGCATCCTCCACTGTTTTGAGCTTCCGCTTTTGCTTCTTCAGACTTCTTGTAGTGGTGACGAGCCTTTTATGAAGGTTCTTATGCTCCGGTGGTTTGTCAGGCGTGAGATCGTCTGGACTATTGTTTTCGCCGGGGATGGGTTGCTTGTCCAGTCCATCCTGTTCGAATGGTTGCTTGGTGGCATGTTCATCGTCCACTGCTTCACCCTGCTCTAAGGCTGGTCAGTATGGGTGCCATTGTTATCGAGGCGGGACTTCGGGCGGCGCTTGCGTTGCCGTTTTGGTTGTTTGTTGGGGGAGTTGTCCTTCGCCACGTCCCGTTGTTCCTCGTTGTCGCTTCCTTTTGGTGTATCCACCATGTATATGTCATATGATGAGGTGGCTTTCCAGTGCCCAGTAGGCGCTGGTTCTTGGTCGTCTCCGGCATTGTCGTCCATACCGTCGATGTCTTCAGAGTCAAAGTCTAGCATGTCGGTTAGATCGTCGACAGTGGCTACTAAGTGAGTGGTGGGTGGGCTTTGAATTTCTTCGTCGTCCGTATCCCAACCGTCCTGACCGCAGTCCGGCCAGGGCTCTCCTGATAATGAGAGATATTTTAGCGAACTCAAGATGTCGCTGAAAGGTGAGTGTTGAAAGATGTCCGCAGCGGTGAACTCCATGACCGGCGCCCAATCGGATTCGATTGGAGGGGGCGCGGGAGGTTCGGAGTCCGGCGAGGAGTCCGGCACCTGGGAGTCACGAGCTTCATGAGGGACAAGGTCAGTGTTCGGCTCTACCGTCGTAGAGGTTGCAGCCCCCGAGGTGGTGTCTAGCCACCCGTCGTCGATCTGCGCAGCCGGCTCCGAATTGAAGATCAGAGCGGACTCATGTGGGGCCTCCAGGGTACTATCCGGCTGGAGAGCTAAATCATGCCCGTCGTGACAGTGCGGCGCGCTCAGCTGTGGCTCGAATCCATCGAAGATCAAATCCCCGCGGATGTCAGCCGTGAAGTTCAAACTTCCAAATCTGACCTGACGGCCAGGGGCGTAGCTTTCGATCTGCTCCAGATGGCCAAGCGAATTGGCCCGTAGTGCAAAGCCGCCGAATACGAAGATCTGCCCGGGGAGGAAGGTCTCACCCTGGACTGCGTCGTTGTTGATGATCGAAGAAGCCATCGAGCCTATCGGTGACGACACAAAGGAACTCTCAATGAAAGCACCAATGTCGGTGTCAAAACCGGCGGATCTCTGGTAGGGGGTCCCGAACTGTGTGTCTAGGCGGATGGTAACAGGAGACAAGGGACACGATGTTTTACCCAGGTTCGGGCCCTCTTGATGGAGGTAAAAGCCTATGTCCTGCTTGATTAATATTGATGATGTGGGTATTACAAGAGTAGATCTACCACGAGATCAAGGAGGCTAAACCCTAGAAGCTAGCCTATGGTATGATTGTTGTTCATCCTACGGACTAAAGCCATCCAGTTTATATAGACACCGGAGAGGGCTAGGGTTACACAGAGTCGGTTACAATGGTAGGAGATCTACATATTCGTATTGCCAAGCTTGCCTTCCACGCCAAGGAAAGTCCCATCCGGACACGGGACGAAGTCTTCAATCTTGTATCTTCATAGTCTTGGAGTCCGGCTGATGATGATAGTTCGGCTATCTGGACACCCCCTAGTCCAGGACTCCCTCACCCGACTCATCACATTGTAATGAGCCGACCCTTGGGGGCTACCAATTGCTCCTATCAAAACCTCAAGGTACACAAGCCTTAATCAATTATATTGAAAAGGTCCACTACTCAGTTGGTAGAGTACAAAGCTCTTAACCTTGTGGACGTGGGTTCAAGCCCCATGGTGGAGATTACATCATATGATTTTATTATCAATGAATTATATACAAAAGTCCCTGCTCATTATTGCATAATGACCCGGCCCTTGGGGGCTACACTGGTTGAAGTTTTTTATGAGCATAAGGCAATTACAAGTCCCAGGTTGATGCAAGCATGACAACCCGACATTTGGGGGCTACAGGTGATATGCATATAAGGGAGAAAAATCTTCAAATTCTCAGTTTTGAGCAAACCAGATTAACCCGGCATCAGCAACAATTATGACCCGATGCTATCAATATTTACAAACCGGATATTTTGGAAATGATAAACCGGCAAGATCTACATATTTAAGCCGGCTGGATATCAGTTGAATATTTCAAAGACCGATATTTTTATCAAAGTCAGAGCATTGAAGGCTGACTCAAATGGATTATTTCTTTATTTTTCTACAAGAACCAATATCAGCAAGTTGATTATGAAGCTGGCCTATTAACCCGGATTTTTCAGAAGAAGTGCCTGGATTTTTTGCATTGGCAAAGTTTGAACATGTCTGTTAAAGGAGGTTTGCTATGAGATCACATACATACACCCAGGAGGAAATGACAAGGATTTAAGGATGATCAGGTGCCGGCTCAGGAGAACTTTTAAACCGGAGCACAACCTGTCAATTTTGTTCTTGTGTATGTTTTGCAGCATAAGTTTACCATGGATAAATCCAAGCTAAACTGGGGGCTAATGTCGAGGATATACCCCGCGGTGTAACCCGACGGATGTATGACCTGGCTAGAGCTTGGCGACTCACTGGTGACCCGCCCGGATTTGGCGGTTTACGGGCAACCCACCTGAACATTGTGACTCACTGGTGACCCGGTGGGCGGGTCAGACGGATGACAAGGCTCAAGGCCCAGAAGGCCGGCTCATGCTATGGTGGGCTGGTTTACGAGGAAAGACGTAAGGAGTTTTCCCTTAAGGGGGCAGACTAGGATTCCGCTTATTATAGAATAGTCCTAGTCCTACTAGGACTCCACATGTAACCCGCCCCTCCAGCTTATATAAGGAGGGGCAGGGCACCCCTAGAGGGACAAGAAAAATAATCGCTAAGGCTAGACACAGCTAAAGGGGAGCCGGCTTATGCGGCGACTCCCTCATGAGCATAATGAGACCTAGCCACAAACAACATGTAGAGCTATTACCAGATGATGTTTCCCGGGGCCCAAAGTTGTCTAAATACTTGTCTTATGTTGCATCTCTTGATTCCGCCCAACCCCTCTCAAGCTACCACATAGATGTGTTGGCCTCACGACTAAGTCCTCACACTAAGGACATCTGCCGTGACAATTCCACGACACTCTACATTTTCTATTTTAGTGATCAAAGATCACATTGAGTCTATAGGAAAGCCAATACTATTAAAAGGGGATGAGGTGTTGCTTAACGGCTTGCTTGCTCAAAATGCTTAGTGATATGCTCCAAAAGCCCTCTACCACTTTCTCATATCCACATATGTCCCAAACCAAAAGTCAAACTCGGCCCCACTGATTTCATCCATCTGGCGCCACCGAATTCATTTGACATAGCCACAGCCAGAAACCCTAGTCTTTTCGGTCTCACCGATAGGGATCTCAGTCTCACCGAGATGGGGTTGCAAACTCCCTGTTTCCCTTTGTAATGTTTCGGTCTAACCGAGATGAGCGATCGGTCCCATCGAGTCTGCAATGCAAACTCTCTGATTCCTTTTCATAACGCTTCGGTCCCGCCCAGATGAGCGAATCGGTCCCACCGAATTTGCCTGACCAACTCTCTGTTAGCTTATTACCAAATTTGGTCCAACCGAGTTTAAGTAATCGGTCCAACCAAGATTACGTTATGCCCTAACCCTAATGATATCGTTCCCACCGAGATGATATGTCGGTCCCACCAAAATTGCCTAACGGACACATATGTATTGAATCGGTCCGACCGAGTTTTCTGATTTGGTCCCACCAAGTTTGGTATAATGTGTGTGAAGGTTAGATTTTGTGTGGAAGCTATATATTCCCCTCCACCCTCTCCTCATTCGTAAGGGGAAGCCATCAGATCATGCCTACACTTCCATTACCCATTTCCTGAGAGAGAGCCACCTACTCATGTGTTGAGACCAAGATATTACAATCCAACCATATGAATCTTGATCTCTAGCCTTCCCCAAGTTGCTTTCCACACAAATCATCTTTCCACCAAATCCAATCCTATGAGAGTGAGTTGAGTGTTGGGGAGACTATCATTTGAAGCACAAGAGCAAGGAGTTCATCATCAACACACCATCTATTACCTTTTGGAGAGTGGTGTCTCCTAGATTGGTTAGGTGTCACTTGGGAGCCTCCGACAAGATTGTGGAGTGAACCAAGGAGTTTGTAAGGGCAAGGAGATCGCCTACTTCATGAAGATCTACCCTAATGAGGCAAGTCCTTCGTGGGCGATGGCCATGGTGGGATAGACAAGGTTGCTTCTTCCTGGACCCTTCATGGGTGGAGCCCTCCGTGGACTCGCGCAACCGTTACCCTTCGTGGGTTGAAGTCTCCATCAACATGGATGTACGATAGCACCACCTATCGGAACCACGACAAAAACATCCATGTCTCCTATTGCGTTTGCACTCTCCAAACCCTTTCCTTTACATTCTTACAAGTTGCATGCTTTACTTTCTGCTGCTCATATACTCTTTGCATGCTTGCTTGAATTGTGTTAAGATTGCTTGACTTGTGCAAAGTTGTTAAAATCTGCCAAGAAATAAAATTGGGAAAAGGTTAAGTTTTTATTTGGTCAAGTAGTCTAATCACCCCCCCCCTCTAGACATAATTTCGGTCCTACAGCTCCAGGCCAAGGGTGGAAACCAAACACTCCATTTCCAGGCTAACATGTGCAGGCAAAAACCACAAACTTTGCAGGCCGAGGCCAGGCACCAAAAAATTTCAGGCACAACCCCCAGAGTACCAACCAAACTGACCCCATGTGCGTTGCTATAGCGCAAAAATTAATATGAATGTAGAGTCAAATGAGGAGTCGTGAAAGGAGAATGCAGTTAACCTATTTATATAGTGATGCAATGCCACAATAGGTTTTGCCTCTAGCCAGGCATGTCCTTGATTCAACTTTTTTATAAAAAACACTTTATTAACTTGAAATAATAGTTACATCGTCTAGTAGGAAGGTTACAATGTCGCTTGGGGTTCCTCCAACCAAGCACCGGAAATATTATATCTAACCGACATAGCAAGCTCATGAGCAACCTTTTTTGCTTCCCTATTACAGTGTTTGAAAGTGCAAGCAAAATCGCAAGCAACATGATAACAATCATAAAAAACTACCAATGCTACTTCTGCCGATCGATCGCCACTCTTCGCAGTTTCGATGACCTCTAGATTATCATAATTAATGATAAAGCGATTACAACCATTCGATTGCACAAGGCATATATCGAATCTCAAAGCCATAGCTTCGGCTGTTAGGACATCAACTCATTAATCAATTATCCAAATCTCCCTACAATAAAATTCCCGCTAGCATCTCCCATAAATGTACTGGCCAAGATGCTAAGAGGGTCTTGATCGTCTGAGGCATCAACCAACCCCCTATTTTCATGGCGGCAACGGGGAAAACACAACCACGTAGTTTGTTAAAGCACAAATCCCTCAAATAACTTGCTTATAGTATCTTCTGTGTTATCACCATGAACCAGTTTACGCCTTTTCCACCAAAGATACCAAGTGGTAATAGCAAACATCTCTAGAATACTTTGTGAATACCCAAAATAGATACATTGTGTTCTTCGTTGACTCACTCTAATTACTTGCTAGTGTTGGGAGAGTCACTCTGATTTAGTATTCATTGACTGAAGTCCCTTATTTTATGATGTATTTCTATGGTTTATGTTGGAAATATTCCCTAGAGGCAATAATATTGTATTATTATATTTCCATGTTCATGATTAAGAGTTTATATTTCATGCTATAGTTGCTATGATCCTGGAATATGCGGTTTAGTGGAAAACGCATATGCATGTGTGAAATGATAAACGGTAAACAATAGGTTCTCGGTCACGCCTCTAAGACTGGCTCAAGTGTTGTTTGTGATCATGTTTTCTGGATATTAGGATATCATTAAGTGTAACGATAGTCCTAAAACGACATTGAAGGCATGGCTTTAGAAGAACAATCATATTGAATCAACCCAATACTTGTCTGTTATACTTTGTGCTTATATCGTCTGAAATCATTTGTTATAACATGGAGCATTAGCATGTGTTTTAGTTCCTCAGACCATAAGAGTGTCTCGGTCACTTCCTACCGGACGGTGGGCTTTGGGATTTCTCAAGCGTCATTTGTAACAAGGGAAAATTTTGTTTTCGCCACTCTAGATTTTGCCAATTTTCCTTATGCCACTCTAGATTTTGACATTTCACTTTTTCCACTCTTAGTTTTTGATAATTATCACAATTGCCATTCCCATGGCAAAAGCAAAATTTTCAGAGTGGCAATTGTGATAGATTTCAACAGCTAAGAGTGGCAAAAATGAAATAAAATTATTTTGCTTTTGCCACAGAATGGCAATTGTGATAATCGTCAAAAGCTAAGAGTGGCAAAAGTGAAATGTCAAAATCTAGAATGGTATAAGGAAAATTGGCAAAATCTAGAGTGACAAAATAAAATTTTCCCTTGTAACAAGGTGATCATAACGACAACTTTTAGGCTCACCGGAAACTTTGACAAGTAACTGATGACCCGCAAGTATACAGGATAGTTGTAGCCTCTTTCGATAAGTAAGAGTGTCGAACCCAATGAGGAGCTAAAGGTAGAACAAATACTCTCTCAAGTCATATCGGCCACTGATACGACTCTACGCACGCTTGACGTTCGCTTTACCTAGAACAAGTATGAAACTAGAGGTACTTTGTAGGTGTTGTTGGATAGGTTTGCAAGATAATAAAGAACACGTAAATAAAAAGTAGGGGCTGTTTAGATAAAGATGCAATAAAGTAAATATAACAAGTGTGGAAAAGTGGTGGTATGAATTGCGGAATTGTCCCTAAGCAATTGACTACTTTACTAGACTGATAGCAAGTTTTATGTGGGAGAGGCCACTGCTAGCATGTCATCCCTGACTTGGAATTCTATGCACTTATGATTGGAACTAGTAGCAAGCATCCGCAACTACTAACGTTCATTAAGGTAAAACCCAACAATATCATTAAGATATATTGGTCCCCCTTCAATCCCGTATGCATCAATTTCTATGCTAGGTTGAAGCTTCTGTCACTCTAGCCCTCCAATACATAGTCCTATCAACATACAACTAACCCTATGGTGTGATCCAAGCGTGCGCTCATATGATGGGCACCAAAGGACAGCAACATAACCACAAGCAAATTAAATCAATCATAGCAATTCATCAACCACCAATAGGACAACGAAAATCTACTCAGACATCATAGGATGGCAACACATCATTGGATAATAATATGAAGCATAAAGCACCATGTTCAAGTAGAGGGTACAGCAGGTTACGGGAGAGTGGACCGCTGAATATACATGGGGGAAGGTGATGGAGATGTTGGTGAAGATGGCGGTGGTGTTGGTGAAGATGGCGGTGATGATGATGGCCCCCGGCGGCGTTCCGGCGCCACCGGAAGCAAGGGGAGAGAGCCCCCCTTCTTCTTCTTATTCTTCCTTGACCTTCTCCCTAGATGGGAGAAGGGTTTCCCCTCTGGTCCTTGGCTCCCATGGCTTGGGAGGGGCAAGAGCCCCTCCGAGATTGGATCTATCTCTCTGTCTCTCTCTGTTTCTGCGTTCTCAGATTCTGCCCCTTCACCGTTTCTTTTATATCCGGAGATCCGTAACTCTGATTGGGGTGAATCTTTTGCCCAGATTTTTCTCATAAAATTAGCTTTCTTGCGGCAAAAGAAGAGCATCAACCGCCTTACGGGTGGCCCACGAGAGTGCCAGGCGCGACCAGGGGGTGGGCGCGCCCCCTGTCTCGTGGCCACCTCGGGCACCGTTTCGCATTGATTCTTCCTCCGGAAAATCCCAAATATTCCAAAATAATTCTCCGTTGTTTTTATCCCGTTTGGATTCCGTTTGATATTGGGTTTCTATGAAACATAAAACATGCAACAAACAGGAACTGGCACTGGGCACTGGACCAATATGTTAGTCCCAAAAATAGTATAAAAAGTTGCCAAAAGTATACGAAAGTTGAAGAATATTGGCATGGAACAATCAAAAAGTATAGATACGACGGAGACGTATCAGTAACGAGATAGCTCGAGGGTGGCATTTGCTCCTCTGGCGACGGAGAGATATTCTTCGGGCCCTCTCCATGTGACGCATCCATCATCGTATGGCCAGACACAGGTGACTACATCACGGGGATGCTGGAACACGTCGACGAGAAAGAAGAACAAAACCAGTAACAGGAGCAACGGTATAGTGAGCATGGTGATGACTCGGGAGGATACTAATGCACACCGCTTTTTGGAAAGTATCGCGAAGCAAAGGGAACATCACATGATAACCAAAGGTTCAGTCGAATATCATTCGTGTAATCATAGGGATCGATATGGATGTCCACGCACTACTGCAGGATGCTGCTAACACGACACTATGATCAGAGACCCGTTGACGAAACTGTGTGCGATGCATTAATCGCAAACGGTGGTGTAAAAAACCGTCAAAAAAGGTGCAAAACGTTTGCGATGATGGATGCATCAAACACGGTTCAGATTTTAGTTTCGGGTGTGATGTAGGGCATACGGTTCAGTGCAATTAACCATTTGCGATGAGGATCAGCAAAAGAAACGGGTAGCCAGATGAAGGTGTGTGCGATAAACAGCATACGGTTCACTAGGATGAACTGTTTGTGATTAGGCAACACAAAAGAAATGGTCAGCCAAATCAAGGTGTGTGCGATATACGACATGCGGTTCACGTGGATGAACTGTTTGTGTTGAGACAAGAGAACATAAACGGTTCAATATAACAAGATGTGTGTGATACACGGCAAACAGGTTTGTAATCAGAAATGTGTGCGAAGACCGATAATGACACAAACGATTGCTGCTAATAAGACATGTGTGTTGTGCGATGGGATTGCATATAGAACAACAACATATATATTACATGCATGATTAACCAAATTAAACATCCAATTACATAGGTGGCTACTACAACACTGGCATTTGCACACACCAAAGTAAACTATTACATGCATAATTTCATAGGTGGCTACTACACACATGACACTTCCACACATCAATAAAGTAAACTATATATTACATGCATGATTAACTAGCATAAACGATCATCTGATCATCATCTACTTCTTGTGACGCTTGATTTGCTTGTGGCTCGATCCGGGCTTGTCGATTTGGGTAATGAGGCACTTCCTCATGTCAACGATCCGCCTGTGCATCTCGAAGCATGTGTACACGCTCTTAGCCGCAAACCTGAGGTGAGGTTCATCCAGTCGCCACATCCAGGCCCTGTGCCAGGATACGACACTTGTTCTCTAGGCATCCTGCTTCATCTTTTCGTAGTAGGGGTCGATGATGGCCGAGGCGAGTTCGACTAGGGAGTCCTTCTTCGTGCTACCCCAGACCCTGTAGTGGTCATGGATTTCGACAAGGTTCTCGCAGGCCAAGCCCATAACACTAAGTGCTTTTACATCGTCGGTGGTTTCCACCATGGCGAACTTGTAGTCGGTGATGTTGACAAACCAATTGAAACGGTCGCAAGGCTCTCTGGCCATGCAGTATTGGTAGATGAGGACATGATGGCGCACGCACAACTGGGTGACGGTAACCTTCTGATCTATGCCGGGACTACCGTCGGTGTACTGGAGGTCGATGCCGACCACCTTGTACTTGTCTCTAGCAAGCAACTGCTCAACGGTGTTGATGTAGTCGTCCACCACGGCCGGGTCGATGGTGTACACCACCAGAGATTCGTCTCCCTCGCGTGGGTCACCACTTTATGCTTGCAGAACTCCATTGGAGCGCCGCTAGACATCCCCTCTCTATGTGTCGTGGTGGGTGTGCTTGTTGTGTTGTGGGGCGCGATCGAAAGGTTGAAGAGACTAAGGCTATAATGGCCGCGGGAATTAAAGGGGAGGCTGGACGACACGTCCTGATGGTAGTTCTAATTCGCAGCGCGTAACTCCATCGTGCCGCACGTAACTGCATCGCATGGAAACGCATGCGGTGCAACCGCATGCATATGAAGCCCCCGACGTGGTCGTGCGCAGGCCCAACCGCTGGCAGCACGCGCGGAGGGACGCGAGCATAGCGCTCTATGGTCGCCTCAACAGCGAGCAACCATATATATGCATATAGCAGTTGAACACGCAAGGAAAAGTTGTCCACGACCCGAGCGCGCCGACGGACGCGAGCAGAGCGCGCCACAGCGCCTAACGACGAGCAGTGCGCGCTGCGGCGCCTAACGGTTGAACTGTTTGTATAGATTAAGCACGACTACTTATTCTATGAATGAAATATATGCTTAATTACTGAATTTTGGTTGCAAAAATTAGATAGTGCTAGTGATTTTTAGCTGCATATTTTGACAAATCGCCATTGGAACCGCTGGATGTCCTCTCTGTATGTGTCGTCGTGGGTGTGCTTATTGTGTCGTGCGCCGACCCCAAACACTGGCAACACAACTTATAAATTGACAGGATGGAGTACTAGTTACAGTGATGCATATAATTAAGAAAATGGATCACACATGTCTGTATTGACTGGAACGAGAATGCAATAGCACAATAAGAACTAAGAAGGCAAGAAGAAAGCTGCATCCATCAACGTACGACCTCCTCCTCCTCAACTCAGTGCGCCGGGCCACCGACCGCCGGCTAAGGATCGGCGGCTTTTGTGGCGAGGTCAAGGTGCTCCTCAGCAAAGGCATCCAAGGCTTCCAGTCGGTTGAAGAAGGCCAATGCCATAGCGTCCTCATTGGCCTTGTAGATACCTATGTACATGATTTTCTCGTAAACGTGGATGTGTAGGTCGACGAATTCTTGCAGGGCAAGGCACCTCGCGGTGAGCGCGACCTCCAGGTGGACATTCTTCGTGGCATCGGCGGGCAATCGCAGGGCCACCAATGCTTGAAAGAGGTTCTGACCATGAAGGCCGATTAGGGTGGCAGGCAATGAGGAGCCCGGGCACGCGGGCTGGAGGAGTACGGCGATGTCGTCCGCGAGCTTCTTGACGACGGCGAACTTGTTGGTGGTGGCAACGATCATCTGGTCCAACTGGGAGTTGTAGCTGGCGTCGACGACGTCCATCCACCAGCCGGTCACCAACACCGTCTTGAGACGATCCTCGGTGCGATGCCGCAGGCCGGCATCATGGACCGTCTGGCACAGCCGCTGGTCGCTCATGCGCATCACCGCCATGGGTCTAGAGTGAGCACTTTTGCGCTTAATGTAGGTGCTTAGGCAAATGCTTAGGTGCATATGATGTGGTAGCTACGTTGGAATGGAGGGGAGCCTTTATATGAGTGCAAACTGCGTTGCATTCACATCGTGTTGCCTCTTTTCCCGGTCCTCCTCCCATTACTTCCCTCATGCATTCATGATGCTAAATGAAGGAGGATGCATCATTGGTCGTTCAACATTTCGGGAACCGCTACCCTCTCCCTCGTCTGCACTAAAGCCATATCAGGAACTACGCCGCCCACTGCACGCCCGATTGAACACGCCTCTTTGCCTCCATCTATGCTTAATTACTGAATTTTAGTTGCAAAAATTAGCTACTGCTAGTGATTTTTAGCTTCATATTTTGACAAATCGCAGTGTTACAAGGTTGACAAATGGCAATGTTACTAGATCAACAAATGTCAATCTTTCCAGTTTAACAAATGGCAACATACCCAATATGACAGATGCATACAAAAATGTTTGTAAAGTAGTTGCACACGGGTTATCCAAAACAACCGTTTGCGTTGAAGAGGTGCACAAATCCTGCTCTCACTTTGCATATGGGTGTTCTTTCTAAAACATTTGCGATCAAGAGCCATTAAAACCTATAGCCATTAAAACCAAGACACGTGGCGTCACGTGAATGGTTAAAATTTGAATTATACACATAAATGCATTGAAAAACTCAATTAATGCATAAAAATGTCCAAACGAACCCCGAAAAATCCCAAAAATTGACATAACACTCCTCGTGTTCTATGTTGACACGAGAAATTTTTTCAAAGCAATAAGAGGCAATGGATATCGTTTTGTCCGCAAAGGTGGGACGTTCCCTACCGAAACCATTAGGCTTGTTGTGAGAAGCTCTAGTTTGTGAGAAGCATATCCCCAAACCTGCACCAAATGGGACAATTTTTTTACCATGGCATGTTGATGCCTCTCCATGATAGCATGCATGCCAAGTTTCATGAATTTCAGACGAGCTTTGGATTTATACTAGAATTTAAAAAACCAGGTATCTCAATGTTTGCGACCGAGTGACGGTGGCAGGGTGTTTGACAACATTCATTCTCATTTCTTGCATGGGACCTAATTAAGCATGCAACCAAGGACACAGATTTGAATTTTCAACCAATTTATATGCATTAGAGCATATGTGTGCATGTATAGTTCAAATTTGAATTATGCACATGAATGCATAGAAAACTCAGTTAATGTATAAAGATGTCCAAGCGAACCCCCAAAAATCCCAAAAATTGACACAACACCCCTGTTGTTCTATGTTGACACTAGGAAAAATATTGAAATTGAGAAGAGGCAACGCATATTGTTTCGTCCAGAAAGGTGAAACATTCCCTACCGAAACCATCGGGCTTGTTGTGAGAAGCTCTGGTTTGTGAGAAGCATATTCCCAAACCTGCCCCAAATGGGACAAAAAATTTACCACGACATGTTGATGCCGCTCCATGACAGCATGCCAAGTTTCATGAATTTTAGACGAGCTTTGGATTTACTAGAATTTAAAAACCAGGTATATATCTCAATGTTTGCGACCGAGTGACAGTGGCAGGGTGTTTGACATTCATTCTCATTTCTTGCATGGGACCTAATTAAGCATGCAACCAAGGACACATATTTGAATTTTTAACTAACTTATATGCATTAGAGCATGTGCATGTAGTTCAAATTTGAATCATGCACATGAATGCATAGAAAACTCAACTATATGCACAAAAATGTCCAAGCGAACCCCGAAAAATCCAAAAAATTGACACAACACCCCTATTGTTCTATGTTGACACTAGGAAAAAAATTAAATCAAGAAGATGCAACGGATATCGTTTCGTCCAGAAAGGTGAAACGTTACCTACCGAAACCATCATGCTTGTTGTGAAAGAAGCTCTGGTTTGCGAGAAGCTTATACCATAACCTGGCCCAAATGGGACAACATTTTTTACCCCAGCATCTTGATGCCGTTCCATGATAGCATGCCAAGGTTCATGAATTTCAGACGAGTTTTGTATTTACTAGAATTACAAAAGCAAGCACCTCAACAATTGCCGGAGAGCCACAGTGTTGTGGTGTTTGAAATTCATCCCCATTTCTTGAATGGGACGTAAGCATCAATACATGGACACATATATAATTTTACAACCCATTTTGGTGCACTGGAGCATGCGCATGTGGTTTAATTTTGAATTGTGCACCTGAAATTCCTAGAAAACCAAGTTACCGTATAAAAATGTCCAAACGAACCCTGAATAATTCCAAATTTTTTGACAACACACCTATAGTTGCATGTTCACTACATATAGAAGTTCTAGCAATTCAAACACCATCTTTGCAGCTGTGACCCCATTATGTAATTCAAATCAAGATGAAAAATCAAGTAGATCCCACACAGTTTATTATCACCAACCATGTGAGATGTAGTACAAAATATCCTGGAGCACCGTCGGTGTATAGCACGCCTATGGATTACTCAAGAAGGTTTGTCGGCTACAGTCCACAGCCCGCTCTGAAGAAGGGACCGTGTCTGATGACACTTTGCGTGCCAGTTTTTTCGCTGAAGCGATTCCAAATTTTCGGCTTTCGCGGAAATATCTACCTCCCCGCCCCCTCCCCCTTACCAAAAGCCACATTTCCCCTATTTTCGCCTTCCTTTCCAAGTTGAAACCTTCACTCCTTGCTTGCAGCGCCGCCTCCTCGCCGGTGACCCTCCTTCACGCTACTCGGTCTCGCCTATCCAGGCAGGTAATCCACACCCGAACCCCGTCCTCCTCCTCCTTCCACATCCCACATGCCCCGACCGCCAGCGCGAGCGCGACACCTTCCACCCAAATAACTGACCCCTCCACCAAATAAGCACCGTCCTAAGACATGGTGCACGCAGTATAGCCAAGATCTCAAGGAGCATTTGACATCGGAGAAGCAAATCGCGACCGCACGCACGGATGAGGTCGCGATGGCTGCCATTCGTGCTGACCCCCAGATATTGGAGGAGCACCTCGCCGTCGAGGCCACCGTTGACACCTCACGTGCCGACACCACGGCGCTGTTGGCTGCTTTGAATGACAGTTTGTGGCGTTTTCTCGAGGGCACCGTCGGTGCCTTCGACGAAGACTACAAGGTGTTTTCTCAGCGTGCACGTGCTTACCTCATCTCGAGAGCCAACAGGTTGGTGCCCGGAGCGGCTCAGGCAACTCACCACTATGATGAGGGCACCCACAATGCGGAGTCCTCACCCTCTTCCATGTCCAAGGAACCAATCGTCATTGATATCTTCGACAATGAGTAGCTTGTCTTATTAGCTCACTATAAGGACCCATGTTCAGTTTGCTAGCTACTACCCTTCCTTAACAAATTTTAGTGAATTGTGTTATCTACTTTTGCCATGCAATCTTCTGCTCTAGTGTATATGTTCTATATGTCGTGCAATGTGGTGTTCAATTAACTGTTTGCTTCAATTCTGCAAATGTGATGTTCAATTCTTTAGGGTGCAATTTTCCAGGTTGTCAAGCATGCTTGGTTTGGTTAGCTGTCTGATCTTCTATTAGGAGTATGTTATATTGTGCAATATAGTGCTCAGTTAACGTTTGGTTCATTTGTTATGGTGTTTAGTTAACTGTTTGGTTCAATTCTGCAATGCAATGTTCAATTGTTGTGTGTGCATTCTGTTATTGTATACCATGTGAGAAATAAATCGAATTTGGTTGTAATAAATACATGAGAAACAAATACAGTTGCTATATTTCTAAGTCGTTAAGCATGCTTGGTTTGGTTAACTGTCTGATCTTCTATTAGGAGTATGTTATATTTGTGCAATGTGGTGCTCAGTTAATGTTTGGTTCATTTGTTGTGGTGTTTAGTTAACTGCTTGGTTCAATTCTACAATGCGATGTTCAATTGTTGTGGTTGCATTCTCTCATTGTATACCATGTGAGAAATAAATCGAATGTGGCTGTACTAAATACATGAGAAACAAATACAATTGTTATATTTCCAAGTTGTTAAGCATGCTTGGTTTGGTTAACTGTTTGATCTTCTATTAGGAGTATGTTATATTTGTGCAATGTGGTGCTCAGTTAATGGTTGGTTCATTTGTTGTGGTGTTTAGTTAACTGCTTGGTTCAATTCTGCAATGCGATGTTCAATTGTTGTGGCTGCATTCTGTTATTGTATACTATTATACCTTGTCTTTTTTATTCATTTGCCCCATTTCCAATAGAGAGAAGATATCTATGCACATCCTTGTTTTCAGGCCTTTCCAAAACAGTTCACTGATGATTACCTCTCAAACCACCTGTATGGACAGGAGGCGAGGAAGGTTTTCATACAACACCCATGGTTTAATATTGAAGTGTTCCTGAAGAGGACGAAGGATGGATCGTCAATCATCCACAAGCACTGGCCTAAAGTTGCAAAGACCTTCAACATCAATGAATGTCTATATTCGCCTTCCGCTTCAGCAGTTTTCCCGATGAGATGAATCTGTCTATGTACCGTTTATGATGCTAATTTTGAAAGGTTCTAGATGTTGCACGTGAAACTTGGTGCTGGTGTAGTTGTGTAATGGGGTAGCTGAGTGCTGAAGCTATGTCATGTTGTACTCTAATGTATTTCAATTATGAAATCCTGCTTCCTTAATATGGGAATGAAATATATTACCCCTCCATTCCTCTGTGTAATGCGCATTATTCTTCTGGAAAGTTCCACAATGTAGTGCGCAATGGGCGTTTTGGACGGAATTTACCCTCGTTGGGCTGGAATTGTGTGGCTGAGAAAGCATGGGTCGCTGGGCACATGCATGTGGACATGCTCAGTGGAGGGTAGCAGAGTCCAAAGTACACATGCTAGCTCATTCATTGGTATTGCAGCCAGATGAAATGCGCACTACATACATGAACAGAGGGAGTACGTGTTTAATATGAATGTCAATTAGATTAATAAATGGATTGTTAATAATAGGGCAATTAGCGTGCTAATTGGTTTTTGCTATTGCAAACGGTTATTGAGAAAATACCGTGGGCGATGACCTAAGGCAACGCACACAGCTTCTTCTACGCACCGTGTGTGATGCATTCAATAATGCAAACAATAAAATTATTAATATTGTGTGTAATGGGAAGGCCATCACAAACGATTTAACGGGGAAAATTGTGTGTGATGTACCTATGAACGGAAACATTTTCCTTACAACGACTGTGTGGGAAGTATGTACGAACGGAAAGTTTCACGGGGACTGACTGTGTGGTATGAACTTACGACTGAAAATGATTTTGCCTGTATAATTGTATTTTTTAGCACTACTGTATGTATAATCGTATTTTCTCGCTCGCCGGTCGCACACGACCTCATTTTGCCGAGCGTGTGTGCTAGGAGGGCATATCCTCGACGGTTTCTAGGTCATGTGCGAAGGACCCCCTAATCTCCCACACTCACTAGGCGACGATTTTGAATGCCGTCGCGGAGGGGGGTTTAAAACCGTCTGTATAGCACCAACGCGTACCAGTGACGGTTCCGCTATCGGGTCATTGAATGAAGGGGTTGCTTTCATGTCTATGATTTACCGAACCTATGGGGTCACAAGCTTAAGGTAATCACGATCTACTGGGTATTAGTGGTATGGGAGTAATGAGAATATATTTGTGGAATTGCTTCATTAATATATGGTATAGCTCCGAAAGGTTCCAGAAGTGTTTCTCAGTCACCGGAAGGGTTTTAGTGAATATCGGGTATTACCGACTAATTATATATTGGTGGAACATGTTTCTGGGGATGTTAATTATTTATATAATGGTCTAGAATTATTACAACATTTTGTACTTAATTTAAATATTAGTGGGCCTTAAAAGACCAAGAGGTGGAAAGCAACTTGGGCCACAAGGGCCCAAGTGGGGAGAGGCGCCCCTTCCCTAAGGAAGGGGGACGAACAGAAGTGGGGGAGGAGTCCAACTCCTCCTCCCCTAGGTTGGACGCCTCAAGGGGGTCTCCCCTCCTTGGTGGCAGCCCTCCCTCTCCCCTAACCTATATATAGTGGAGGTTTGGTGCCCAATTGAGAACACACGTTTTCGAGCCTCTTCTAGTTGATCTAGTTCTATTTCTAGTTGGTCCTAGTTGACTAATTAGAGCTAGCCCTAGCCACCTATAATCCTCATAATTGGAAGCCCTGAGTGGTTCTTATCCACTCTCTCTAATTCTCTGGCTTGTAGGATCGAAAGTATGTCTAGAGGGGGGATTAGACTACTTGACCAAATAAAAACTTATACTTTTCCCAATTTTAGTTCTTGACAGATTTTAGCAATTTAGGACAAGTCAAGCAATCTTAATACAATTCAAGCAAGCATGCAAAGAGTATATGAGCAGCAGAAATTAAGGCATGCAACTTGCAAGAATGTAAACGGAAGGGTTTGGAGAATTCAAACGCAGTTGGAGACATGGATGTTTTTGTCGTGGTTCCGATAGGTGGTGCTATCGTACATCCACGTTGATGGAGACATCAACCCACGAAGGGTAACAGATGCGCGAATCCACGGAGGGCTCCACCCAAGAAGGGTCCACGAAGAAGCAACCTTGTCTATCCCACCATGGTCGTCGCCCACGAAGTACTTGCCTCACTAGCGGTAGATCTTCACGAAGTAGGCAATCTCCTTGCCCTTCCAAACTCCTTGGTTCAACTCCACAATCTTGTCGGAGGCTCCCAAGTGACACCTAGCCAATCTAGGAGACACCACTCTCCAAGAAGTAACAAATGGTGTGTTGATGATGAACTCCTTGCTCTTGTGCTTCAAACGATAGTCTCCCCAACACTCAACTCTCTCTCACAGGATTTGGATTTGGTGGAAAGAAGATTTGAGTGGAAAGCAACTTGGGGAAGTCTAGAGATCAAGATTCATATGGTAGGAATGGAATATCTTAGCCTCAACACAAGTGTAGGTGGTTCTCTCTCAGAAAATGTAAGTTGGAAGTGTAGGTTCGTTCTGATGGCTCTCTCCACGAATGAAGAGGAGGTAGAGGGGTATATATAGCCTCCACACAAAATCCAGCCGTTACACACAACTTGCCAATCTCGGTGGGACCGAATTGAGAGACTCGGTCGGACCGATGCAGCAAACCTAGTGACCGTTAGGATTTTCGATGGGACCGACATGCAACTCGGTAGGAACGATATGGTTAGGGTTAGGGCATGACGTAATCTCGGTGAGACCGATTACTCAAACTGGTGGGACCGATTTTGGTAATAAGCTAACCAGAGAGTTGGTCAGGTAAACTCAGTGGGACCAGTTCGCTCATTTCGGTGAGACCGAAATGTTACGAAAGGGAAACAGAGAGTTTACATTGCAATCTCGATGGGACCGATCGCTCATCTCGGTAGGACCGGAACGTTACGAAGGGAAACAGAGAGATTACAATCCCATCTCGGTGAGACCGAGATCCCTATCGGTGAGACCGATTTGCCTAGGGTTTGTGGCAATGGCTATGACATCTGAACTCGGTGGCGCCAGATAGAAATAATCGGTGGGGCCGAGTTTGACTGTTGGTTTAGGTCATATGTGGATGTGAGAAAGTACTCGAGGGCTTTGGAGCATATCACTAAGAACTTTGAGCAAGAATTCCATTAAGCAACACCTTATCCCTCCTTCATAGTATTGGCTTTTCCTATAGACTCAATGTGATCTTGGATCACTAAAATAGAAAATGTAGAGTCTTGAGGTTTGAGCTTGAGCGAATCCTTTTGTCCTTAGCATTTTGAGGGATCCACTTTTCTCATCCATGCCATGCCAATCATTGAGCTTTCCTAAAATATTTATCTTGAAATAGCATTAGCTCAATGAGCTATATGTTGTTAGGAATTACCAAAACCACCTAGGGATAGTTGCACTTTCAATCTCCCCCTTTTTGGTAATTGCTGACAACATATAGATCAAAGCTTTGACAAATGATAATAAGAGTGAAAAAGCATTGTCGCTTTGAGAAGTATGTGATAAGTAAGAGCTCCCCCTAAATTTGTGCATAGTTCAAGATTTGCTTTGGACTGCAAATGCACAATGAATTAGGATCATGGGTTACTCTTCCATGTCACATACATCTTAGTGGAGTGCTCAAAATGATAATGATTGAATACATGCACTCATCACCAAGCAAAGTGAATGATCATATAGAGATATAAAAAGATAATGTCATCCAACAAGCATTAAGGTAGCATATGATCAAACACATGATCATCCAAGTATCACACAAGCATAAAGTATCTCAACCAAGCAAACAACAAAGTTCAACCACCAAAAAAGACAAGAGAGAACAAAAGCAACACTCTCTCTCGAAGCCTATGATCTATACATTTTTCTCCCCCTTTGGCAACAAGTTACCAAAAAGTTCCTAGAAAATGCATAGTGCTAGATCGACTCTCAGGCTTGGTCTTCATGTGATGGTGTAGAGATGGCTCCTTGGATGAAGACTTCTGTTGATATAGATGGAGCTAGTGGAGTGGGTGCTGGAGCTAGTTGCACAGAAGCTGTAGCTGGTGTAGATGATGTAGCTCTGGTGTCTGGAACATGCAATGCAGCTGATCTCTGACTCCTGGGCACTCTAGCAAAAGCATCAGTGGTAGTCTTACCCTTCTTCTCCCTGCACTTCATCCTGAAGTTGCTCAACAACACACTGTATCTCAGTGACCTTCACATCCAAGTCATAGAACTTCTGCTCCATGATCCTCTCCAAGCTCTCCTGGTTTTGAGTCAGGGTGGCCAATCCCTTCTCAATTCTCAGAGTGGAGGCAATCAAGTAGCCAAGATGATCTTGCTTGCTCTTCAGGAAGTACTGAGATGCCTCATCAATGGTTGGCATCTTTGCAGCCTTTTCAGTCCTTGCCTTCTCCTTCTTCTCTTGTGCTTGCACAGAAGATGGTTCATTTTCATCCATAACCATAGTGTTGTCCTCAAAATCTGGGTAGATGGGCATGTGTTCCTTGTCCAAGAGGTATGTGCCAGTGCCCATCTTGGAGTTGATTAGCTCCTGGATCTGTGGGGCATACCCACAACTTCTCATTTGGTCAGCAGCTGTCCTCTTGATAGTTTCCACTATGAGGCTCATGACCTTGAATTTTTTAGGCACATCAAATATGTGAAGCAGGTTGATAGCATGGCCTCTGATCATCTTGTGATCACCTGACTTAGGTAAAAGAGTGTGCCTGAGGATCCAGTTGATTGTTGGCAATCCTGACAGAAGGTAATGTACTGATCCAAACTTGTGTGTCTCAATAGCAGCATCTGGGATCTCTCTGTACATGTGCGCCATGGAGTTGTGATCCTCCTTCTTATTCTTGGCATAGACATCCAAGTCATCCTCATTCTCCTTAGGATCATTGATCAATTTTGCCCATTCTTCAACAGTTGATTGGTACCTTGTACCTTCAGACATCCAGACAATCCTTCCATCTGGGTAGAAGTGAGATGTGGAGTAGAACTGCATAATAAGCTCATCATTCCACTTTGTGAGCTTCTGCCCAACAAATTCCTCTACTCCACAAGACTTGAAACTGTCATAGACTCCAGGATAGTGCTCTTCATTTTCCCTGATGTATTTCCAGTCCACCTATCTCATATCACAGACTATTGGCTTCTTGTCAAGCAATATTGTCTCATAGAAGTCCTGCTATTCCTTTGTATGGAACCTGTAGTCCACAACAGTTCTCCTCCTGACTGCATAGGGATCAATTAATCTTCATTGTCTGAGCCCTGCATCCTTCCTGAGCTTCATGTCCTTAGCTACTGGATGAACATCATTGTGATCTGGAATTTTGGGCTTCAACTTCCTCAAAACATGTTCCTCATCATCTTCTTCTTCAAAAATAGCTTCAGGCACTGGGGCCTTGTTCTTCTCTCCAGCAGGAATGTTCCTTGTATTCCTCTTGGGTGTAGCTTTGGGCTTTGAAGCAGCTGCCTTGGGAGCTTCTTTGGGCTTTGATGAAGCAGCCCCTGACCTGATTGCATCTCCCATAAGCTTTTGAGCTTTACGTGCTGGTGCAGCAACCTCTTCTTCTTCCTCTTCCATCATGGAAGGCTTTCCAACAACCCTAGCCATGGTCTTCTTGACCCTTTCTTTCCTCTTCTTCCCTTCTATAGCAGCCTCTTTGGGTTCAGATTCCAAAGTCACTTGAGTTGAGGCTCTGGCTTTAGACATGGGAATTCTTCTTGCAGGTGCTTTGGTCTTCATACCAGGCTTAGTGGCAGCAGTTGTGCCATATTCCTTCTTCAGCATCTTCTTCTTTGAGGTGGCCTCATCCTCAACAGCCACATAGTCTTCATCCTCAGAATCTGAGGTTCTCTTCTTTCTGGCCCTGGTGGCTGCCTTTGGCAAGTTGCTGGGTGTGCTCCTGCTACCATCATAGCTGCTAGAGGGACTAGTGCCCTCACTCATGTGAACATGTTCCTCAGACTCGTTCTGGCTGTCACTTTGATCAGACATAATGCAAACACTGACAACAGACCCTGTGAATAGATATAGATGAGATAGATAGGATGAGCATCACAAAGTACAGAGGTTTTTGCAAAAGAATGAGTCAAAAAATTAGTTTTAGTTTTCCATAGAAAGCATTTCGGATCTACCGATTTGAAAACTCGGTGATACCGAAGCAGCTTTTGGAACCTAAACTAGTGAACTCGGTCAGACCGAGTCACAGTTCGGTGGCACCGAGACTGCTAGGGTTTCACAAAGTCTTGAACTCGGTCACACCGACTTGCAATTCTCGGTCAGACCGAGAATCACATGTGCAATGGCCTGAGCCAAATCGGTGGAACCGAGTTCTACAACTCGGTTGGTCCGAGATGATTTCGGCGGAAACCTAACCCTAAGTTTTCAATCCACAACTAAACTATGGAGTGTTTTCGCTGGATAAGATGATCTCAATCGTGGCAAGATACATGGCAAAACAATGTGCTAGGAATCAGAGTGGGATTAGCACAAGGATCAAGTCCATACCCTAGTTCGGCGATGGACTTGCTACGACGGCAATGACGGAGACGATTCCCGTTGACGGCGGCAGAGACCAGCGGCGGGAGGCAGCTGGCGACGAGGAGGACGATCCGGAGACCCAGGGAGGCAGAGCAAGCTAAGCGCGGGCGAAAGAGTTCAGAGAAATTTCCAAATTTTGGCTCGTGTATATATATAGCCTGACCCTGTCGGTGTGACCGAGTGGAACAACTCGGTGTGACCGAAAAGTTCAAATCAGTTGCACCGAGATTGAAAACCTAGATCGACTTAGTGATCTCGGTATGACCGAAATGGAAGAATCGGTCAGACCGAAACGCACAAAGAAGTTTTGGAAGTTTAAGTCTATGACGAATCAGGGACTCCGAGTGCTCCTCACACAGAGTGGTTTGAATCTGAGTTGATCAAACTTTGTGATGTAGCATGAATAGAGTTTGAGACAAGAAAAGCATAGATAGCTAGAGAAGGTTCTTAGGCATTCTTGTGCATCCACTTGGCAAAAGAGAAGAAACCAAACAATCAAAGCAACAGGTGAATGTCCTCGAATGAGTAACATATGCAACCAACATGCTCACACAATAAAATGGCAAGTAAAATATGTGGCAAAGCATGCACAACCAATCTAGCATTTATCAAGCATTTGGCGATGACTATGTCATCTATATATGAGTATATTGACTTAGGAGTCAAATGAGAACATTTGATCATAGGTCATACTCATCGTTTAAGCACAAGTGGGGTTACCACTTTTACATAAAGCATTGTTGTGTTCACACCATTAGAGTTGCTTTAACTCAATTCTTAGAGTAAAGCTCCCCCTAGATGTGAGATCCCCCCTAAGAGGGATGAACTAAACTTGGGTTTTGTCGATGATGACTTCTTGTAGGTGTTGAAGATGTGGATGCTCAATGTTGATGTAGATCATTTGGAGCAATCCTTTGGAGTGAGTTGCACTTTCAATACCTACATGGGTTAGTCCCACAAGGAACTACTGTATTTTTGATGGGAAGGACAGTAGGAGAGGCTCCTACTGTATTTTCATATATAAGGAAGAAGCTTACACAGTTACATCATATGTACATACAGCTCCAATCGGACCACCCACAATGAGAGTGAGGATCCCTATTCAAATAAAGAACTAGATGAAAATTCTAACGTATCAAAGATCAGATAGGAAGGAGTCTATGAGAGCAAAGTACTCTCTCTTGGTTCTGTGTTGTAAAAGTCCAAAATCTTCCTTGAATCTTCGAAGCCAGGAGTTGATGGAAGGGTCCACCCTTCTAAAATGCTTGTTATTTCTCTCCTTCCATAAACTCCAGGCTGCCACAAGGAAGATGTCAAGGAATAGGGGCCCGTTCTAGGTGTCTTTGGTTGTTTGG
This sequence comes from Triticum aestivum, assembly GCF_018294505.1. Classification (NCBI taxonomy): domain Eukaryota; kingdom Viridiplantae; phylum Streptophyta; class Magnoliopsida; order Poales; family Poaceae; genus Triticum; species Triticum aestivum. The sequence goes on along the minus strand of NC_057795.1, from coordinate 420,105,991 downwards.
AGAAGGTGCAGACGGCATTGAAAAGTCGGCCAAATGATCCCAAGTTTATCCCAGCAGGCTTGACTAAAAGGACACGTAAAGATCATGTGATCCACCGTTTCTTCATCTGGACCCCCACATAGTAGGCAACTGTGGTCATCCCCGATGTCATAATGGCGCCGTTTCAGCATGTTACGTGTGTTTAGCCTGTCGTGGAAAAGGAGCCATCTGAAGACCTTAATCCTCATGATGCAATGAGAGCGCCAAATACTTTTGAAAATGGGGTGGGCTTGGGCATCTCTGAAGAGATACTGATAGTAGTCTCTTGACCTAAACTTCGTCTTGCCCCAAATATAGTGCCAAACATCATTAACGGACGTGGTCGGGCTCATGTGCAGGGAGAGCAATTGGATGTCGCGCACCTCAGACAAAGCTTGAGGCGAGAGCGGTAGATGAAAGGCCTCAGCCAACGACGTAGTCTCCAAGAAACCCTTGATGGATGCATCTTCCTGTATGGCAAATGAAAAAGCATGGGGGTGTGTGGTTTGGAGTACATCTTGTCCCCATAGATCCTTCCAAAACAACGCAGACGTGCCCGACACCACTTGCACATGAGAGATCCCATGGAAAATTGGAGTGAGTTTCAAAATGTCTCGCCACCAGAAGGAGCCGACCGGTGGCATGGCATGTGGAATTTTGTCAGTATAGTAGGTGCCCCACAGTAGTTGTACCCAAGGAATGTCCATCTTGTTGTAAAACTTATGAAGGAATTTCAAAAGCAATGCTTCATTAAGCAGCTTGATGTTGATGACCCCGAGGCCTCCATGCTTCTTAGGTTTACACACCATATCCCAGGCAGCAAGTGAGTTGCATTTCTCCCCTTGCTCACTTTTCTTGGTCCATAGGCATCTTCTCCTGATCTTGTCGAGCATCTCAAGCAGTTTCGGTGAGAACTTAAGCGTGCACATGGCGTAAATGAGGAGCGAGGTAACAGTAGCATTAAGCCAAGAAAGCTTCCCCCCATACGACATCATAGCAATGGTAGGTGTGAGACGACGTTCAGCACTGCAAACCAGCGGCATAAGATCAAGGATCGTTGGTTTGGAGGTGCCAAGAGGCAGACCAAGGTAAGTGAACGGCATCGATCCAACAGAGCAACCGAATAGGTTAGCAAAGGTAGTGGCAGCATCGGCAGATAGATTGATTGGTATGAGCGTGGACTTCTGGAAATTGATTCGTAAGCCGATCGAAGAGGCATAATCAGTGAGGATCCCTTTCATGGTGGCAGCTTGTTGCAGGCATGCAGGCATTACAAGAATTGTATCATCTGCGTATTGAATCACCGGATATTTCGTTTGACTTGCGCATGGGAAAGACATCTGGATTCGTCCTTGTTGGAAGGCCTCATTAATGGCAGCCTGAAGGAGGTCAGCGGCAAGGACAAAGATTAGGGGGAGAGCGGGTCTCCCTGGAGCACTCCCGTGCGGCAATGAAATTGTTGGCCGGGAACTCCGTTAAGAAGCACTGAAGATCTGCCAGTGGAGAAGATACAATCAATCCAAGAGAGCCATTTGTCATTGAAGCCCATGTGCTTCATGATATTAAGCATGGGAGGGTGCTCAATCGTGTCGAAAGCTTTGGCGAAATCTAGCTTTAGAAGAATGATCTCTCGCTTTGGGGTTTGACATTGGTGGATATACTGGAAGGCCCAGGCGAGGCAGTCTTGGATCATGCGGCCTTTGATGAACCCGTACTGGTTTGTATGAACTATTTGCAGGATAACACGCTGTAACCGATTCGCAAGGAGTTTGGTAAGCAACTTCAGACAACAGTTTAGCAGTGTGATTGGTTGATAGTCATTAACCGTCTTAGGTGAGTTGGTTTTTGGGATCAGAGTAATGAAACCATCATTTATGCTTGTCAAGTCCAGACTACCTTCATGAAATTGGTCACAAAGAGCATAGAAGTCATGCTTGATCAAAGGCCAGCAGGCTTTCAGAAAGGCACCACTAAATCCATCCGGACCAGGCGCCCGGTCAGAAGGCATGTCCTTAATTACTTCATCAATTTCCGCATGCGTGAATTTATCAGTCAGGTGGTCCAAGTTAGTATGATGTTGTATGATGTCAGGGAGACCGAACCTCATTTCAGTTGGTCAAGAAGTGCCCAGTCGATCAGTATAGGTTTGAAAAAGCAGAGGTTCCTTCTCATTGTGGTCATCAACAGTTTCTCCAGCATCATTTCTGAAACTTGCAATGTTGTTGCGTCTAAACCTTTCAGTGGCAATAGCTTGGAAGAAATTTGTATTTTCGTCCCCAAACTTGATCCAGCGGATGGTACATCGTTTCTTCCAATATATGTTTTGGTAACGAAGGAGGCGCAATAAGTGTTTCTTGAGAATGTTGCGGAAGTTCATCTCAGGGATTGTCAAAACTCTGTTGTTTTCAAGCTCATCTAAATGTGCCAAAGTTTCATTATAGTTGATTGCAATAGTGAGACGAGAGATGTTTTTGCTCCATTTTTTGAGGGCATATCGGAGCGCCTTGAACTTACGACAAAGAACAGTCGCAACATTAGAGGATATGACAGGCGCGTTCCAAACCGCTTGTACTATGTCATTGAAGCCAGGGTGCAAAATCCAGTATGGTTCGAATCTGAAAACTTTGCTGCGGGGTATGGTTGTTTGAATGGAGACTAGACAGGGCACATGATCTGAAACAGGTTTACCGAGGGGTTTAACCATGGTGTTAGGATATGCATTAGTCCAATGGATCGAGGTAAAGAACCAGTCTAACTGTTCGAGTAGGGGTTCCTGCTGCATATTACTCCAGGTAAACATTTGGCCTTTAATGGGCAGTTCAATTAGGCTCAACTTGCGGATTATATCGTTAAAAGTGCACATATCGTTCGGGCATCCCCAGGCTTGTTACGGTTGTCAGGAGCTCTGATGTAATTGAAATCACCGAGCAAAAGCCAGTCTTGAGTGGGGGGATGACAAGATCATAAAGCCAATTAGTAAAGGTCAGACGAGCATCGCTAGAGCACGGCCTGTAAATGTTAGCCAGGGTCCATGTGTGAGCTGATAAGGTGCTCGTGAAGGTAATAACCAGAGCAAATTCAGATGAGAAAATGACATTGCCAGAGAAGACCGAACTTTTCCAAATAGTAACTAAGCCTCCCGAGGCCCCTTGGGAGGGAACAAAAGCAAATTTATCAAATTGTCTCGGACAACAAGACTTAATAAACGCTAAATCAAAAGTGGTATTTTTAGTCTCTTGCGGGCAAATAACCGAACAACCACTAGAGCGGACTGCATTATTCAGAGCAAGTTGCTTATCATCCGAGTTCAGGCCACGTATGTTCCAGCAAAGTACATTCCAGTTGATCCGTGGAGGCATGCTGACAGCAAGAAATTAAACCCTGGGAGCAGCGGACGTATCCTCTGGCTCCGGAGAAGTGGGGACCTGCTCGTGCGACTCCTCCCGGACTGATGAAGGTGCAGCAGTGAGGATTTCTTCAGACAGTTCTGCTGGAGGGATCGCGCACCTATTGATGCCAATATCTTGAAGCACGAGAACTGGGGTGGGAGGTAAGATCGCCTCATGGGCATCCTCAGCAGAAGACGAAGATCCAATTGATGGTATAAGTCGAGGTTTGACTCGAGAGATCACAGGGCGAGCGTCGGTTACCTGCTGAGATTTGAAACCGTTGAATTTGTTGGAGCGGCTGCTACGACGAACCTCAGTAGTGGATATGGGAGCAACGGGGCGTGTGCGACGACCACGAGTGACCACAAGCCCAGATGGCAGGGAGATAGTATTGGCTGCAGCCAGTCCAGGTGGATCCGAAGTGATTCTGTCAGTAAGCGGGCTAGAAACATTCCCTGGGCTAGCAGGAGACATGACAGGAGCGGCAGGCACCATCGCCAACTGGTTTTGCTGGTCAGACAAAGTGTTCTATGGTGACTCGTCATGGATTTCTTCAATAGTCATGGTGGTAGGCATAGTACGTGCAGTATGTCAATGGGAGAAGGTGAGCCCAGAAGCATCAGAGGACACAGTGACCTAAAGATCCAAGTTGTTAGGCCTTAAACCATAACCAGCACTCCACGGTCCAATGGCTGCAATCATGGGGCGAAGAGCATGATACATGTAAGTATTGAGCTATTGGCGGGGGATGGGGTCATTCAACAGTAAGTTGATCAGTTCAGAACCTTCCGCTGACAGCCCAAACCGAATACCGCTATGGTGCAGAGCAACAGAGATAGTAACAGGTGCAGGGGCAGAACGTTGCTGATAAACAGGTGCAGACAGAGGGACTAAAATCAGAGCAGAGTCTTCAGAGCTATCATCAGTAGCAGAGAAAGTGTCGTGCCAGGCATCCAAAGCATTATCAGACAAGTTATCATCTGGTACAATACCATGCTGGACAGTTAAACCTTGTGATGCTAACCAAGCCTGATAATTCATCAAGTGAGGAGGGAGTTGTGGCAGAGGAGGAGCTGGTGGAGCAGGCCAGGCATCCCAAGCATCATGGTTCTGAGCAGGCCCATTTCCCTGGTTGGCGCCTCCAGCACCAGGGGCGCCGTTCTGAACTAACCAATTATGCACTTGTTGTTGATAAAGCTGCTCAGCCGTGAGCTCGGGACCAAAGAGGGGATGCGGGTTACCGTCCGGTGGTGGTGGATCTTCACCTGGAGCAAGGACCTCAGGGAGCAGTCCGTTCCAGTCATTGCTGCGTAAGATTGTAACTTGCACAGTCCAACAGTCACGAGCACCACCCAGTTGCTAGACAACAAAGCTTTTGGGAATCAAACGAAGGCGCAGAACACGAGATTTGAGCAGGATATACCTTCTATCTTGGCGGGGATTATACCAACGAACCAGGGAACCATATCCACCCAATGCTTTTGTGATGTAGTAATCTGTCTGGTAATCATATGGGAATCCAAAGAACATCAGCCATACCTCTGGGCCAAAAGAAGTTGTGCGACGGTTCAGAGCTTCATCGTGCGGCACAAAAGTGATGAGAAGATCTTCTTCTTCAAGATCGATGGGTGTGGCGACCGCAGTGTCACGCATAAAAGCATCCACAAACCTGAAGATGCCAATGCCAAGAGGATGATCAGATGACTCAGTAGTGAATAGCTGAGATTCATGTAATAGACCTTCAATCATGTTGCGAATGGCGGCACGACGATGCAGCGGAACATAGTGACTGGCTTCGGCAATGGCGAGGAAGTCATGGTTGAGCGGCGCAATGGGGCCGACTACCATCCCACTGCGAACCAATCGATCCGCCGGACCGGGCTCGACGGCGAAGCCAGGAGGAAGGAACGGCACCAGATTGAGCGGGTAGTTCGCCATGGGAATGGAGGCGTAGGTGGGCGGTGGAGACTGCAAGAGTGACGGGACTGGTCTCTGCAGCGGTGTGACGAGACCCGAGGCGGAAGATGGACCGTGAGGGGTAGGAATGGAAAGCTATGAATTCTTGGGCTTCCATTGCCATTTTTTGTTATACCGCAACTTATGACAGGATCGTTCCACGTGTCCGTAGAAGCCACGAGCAGAGCATCTGACGGTGGTTCTCTTGCGGCGAGTATTAGGCAAGTTGATGGTATTTGGTAAGCTTCCGAGCTGATTGATACATTGCCCCTGACGGTCAATATCAGATTGATCGTACAAGACAGGGCAGGTCCGAGAATTAGGCCTTGACGGGCAAGCGACCGCTTTTGTGTCCTAGTGACGAGCAGTTAATGCAAATCAGCAATGCCTGGCAAGAGTACTTGTGGTGGCCCCATTGGAGACAGCGTGGGCAAAGAACTGCCCAATTTTTTGATAAATCCGAAATATCAGCAGCTGAATATTGTGTTTGGGCTAAATTGGCCATGTGCCGGGCTAAAAGGATAGCGGGCCAAGAAGTATGCACGGGGGCATATTTGAAAGTCGAGCGCAGGAAGCATTGCGGTAGCTGCGGATATGGGCTGGTCAGAGGACAATTAAAGGACCCCAATTTAATGAAATTAACCTGCTGATTCTCCTCTAATTTTGCCAAGTGTAAAAAATGCGCAATTAATGTTGCTTGATCAGCGCTGTCAGAGGTCGGATGAACAGGTTGTCCAGAATGATGAACCGAAAATCCATGAAATGAAGAAACCGTGTCCAAGTGGGAAGAGTCCTTCGCAAATTGATGATTCAAAGAACCTTGGGTCGAAGATGAGGATGCCTCCCTGGCATTAGCATTGGAGAACCGCATATGATCCAATGGGGATAAGCCAAACTTGCCCAAAACCATATTGGAGCCAGAGTCTCTCTGGGCACCAGAGTGTAAAAAATTGAGAGAAGGCTTAATAGCCATTGGTCGGCGAGCAGAAATATCCAGAAGCTCTTGATCAGCATGCCAACAAGGAGTCGCAACTGGCGCGGGAGCAAAACGGCCATTGAAAAGATGGAAGTGGCAAACAAAGTCCGGCCAAATTCTGTCCCTCAAGCGATGAATGAAATGCCCCACCTTGTTATTGGCCACAGAGAACTTGAAAGAACGGTCATTGATCTTGGACACACGAAAACCAGAACTAATACCCCCAATGCAACATTGCAACGCAATACCAACCGATTCCTCCGAAAGAACGAAAGAGGCCGAAGAGAAGGAGACCACCAAAAAGAATTCCTTGGAGTCTCGAGAGGGGGAAAAATGGACTGTTGATCCAAACCTTCTTCTCACCTGATCTGCAAGGGCAAGGCCCGGAGCAAAATCCCAATGCAGGAGCCCTTCCATGGGGATCTAGCCTAGAAATCGCCATGGAGCTCAGAGGAGGGGGATAGGGTGGGAGAGGGGTGGGTGGGAGAGGAGCCATCGCAAATTCTATTTCGGGGCTACCACTTTTACATAAAGCATTGTTGTGTTCACACCATTAGAGTTGCTTTAACTCAATTCTTAGAGTAAGGCTCCCCTAGATGTGAGATCCCCCCTTAGAGGGATGAACTAACCTTGGGTTTTGTCGATGATGACTTCATGTAGGTGTTGAAGATGTGGATGCTCAATGTTGATGTAGGTCATTTGGAGCAATCCTTTGGAGTGAGTTGCACTTTCAATACCTACACGGGTTAGTCCCACAAGGAACAAACAAGGATATCCATAGACATAGAGTGATGCACACACAAGATGATGTCCATGAAAGCATTAGGTTACCTTGTCCCTTGTCTTACCAACAAGAGGGTTTGTGACTCCATGAACTAGTGCAAGATGTGGAAGTTGATTGCACTTGTCCTTGCCAAAATTATAAGAGTGAAGTATGTTGGCGGAGTCACCCTCAAGAACTCTCTAGTTCTTCTTCTTCGGGATCCACATCATCTTGATGGGAATCCTTGGAGTTGTAGTCGTACTTTATGAAGTAGAACTTTATGTAGTCTTTGGAACCCACTTGACCAAGGCCTTGGGAGCTTCTTCAAATGCGTCAATCTCCTCTTGAAGCTTATCCTTGCCTTTTTGCTTGTGATCTTGTGGTGGAAGATCATCTTGAGCTTGTGTCCCTTTGAAGGAAGTAGGATCATACTTCTCTTGTTGAGGAACAAACTTCGTCTTGGGGTATTGATCTTCTTCCCACTCAACTCCATTGGCATTGAACTTTCGTTCAAAACCAACACCTTGGTTCTTTCGGTGCCTTCCTTGCTTGCGTACAATTTTCTCGAATTGCTTACTCCCGGCAAGGCTCTTGTAAACACCTTTCTCTATAATTCCCTTCAATAAGCTATTTTCTTGCTCAAGTGTAACTTGGCTAAGAAAATCATTAGTGGAATCAAGAGAACTTCTAGAAGCAACAACATTGGATTTAACATGATTAGTGTTACTACTAGAGGAAGAATCCTTCTTGTTCTTGTTACTAGACTTGACTTGAGGCATGTAAGTAGATAAGAGTAAATGCTTGGCAATGTAAGAAGAACTTTTCTTGCGAAGATCATCATTGATTGCCTTTAAGAACTCATGCTCTTGCTCAAGGTTGAGTTTTTCAAAGCGTAACTTCTCATGAGTCCTTAAAAGTCCTCGATGATCCCCTAAGATAGTTTCATGAGCTAACTTAAGAGTGTTTAGTTCTTTAGTTAGGAGCTCAATCTTCTCCTTATCATTGTCATTCATTTCATCTTGATTAGCATGATTAATTGACGTTTCATCATAGTATTCATCACTAGAGTTGTCAATAAGTAAATCATCATCACCTAACAATTCATCTTCATCACTATTGAAATCAACATACTCGGGGTGTGTTACCTTTGGGCCTTTAGCCATGAAGCATCTTCCAAGTCCTTCATTTGGTGAATCAAATATGTCGTAGGAGTTGGTTGACACAAGTGCTAGACCGGCAACATCTTCATCTTGAGTATGTTCTGAGTCGGAGTGATAGCTTCTCTCGAAGTGATGGTCGGAGTCAGAGCCGGATACCCATTCACCAACATGAGCTTGATGTCTTCGTTTTGTGTAGCTCCTTGATGACTTGTCCTTCCTTTCCGAATCCTTGCTTCTCCGGGATGTTCTTCATTCTTAACGATCATCTCTACTCCCTCTCTCTCTTGGTGGTGATTCTTCTCTTCTACTTATCCTCTTAGGTGATTCTTCTCTTCTTTTGTAGGGAGCCATACACTCATTGTAATAGTGTCCGCGTCTTCCACAATTGTAGCAATTACGCTCTCGACTAGAAGATCTTTTGTCATTGTAGTACCTTGACTTGGAGCTTCTCTCTTTGCTTCTGCTCTTGTAGAACTTGATGAAGTTCTTCACCATTAGGTTCAATTCTTCATTGAAGGTTTGTTTCTCACTTGATGATGTGGGAGCTTCACATGAGGCTTTGTAAGCACCACTTGACTTGTTGTGGAGCTCCTCCTTATTCCTGAGTGACATCTCATGAGCAACAATTCTTCCAATGACCTCCGTTGGCTTGAGATTCTTGTAATTGGGCATCATATGGATCAATGTGCACACGGTATCATATTTTCCATCCAATGCTCTTAGGATCTTCTTGATGATGAGTTTGTCGGTCATCTCTTCACTTCCTAAGCCGGCAATCTCATTTGTAATGAGTGCAAGCCTAGAGTACATTTTAGCGACACCTTCACCATCCTTCATCTTGAACTTGTCAAGTTGACTTTGAAGCACATCCAACTTGGATTCCTTGACGGAGTTGGTACCTTCATGCATATCAATCAAAGTATCCCAAATTTCCTTTTCATTCTCAAGACGGCTGATTTTGTTGAATTCTTCGGGGCACAATCCGTTGAAGAGGATATCACAAGCTTGAGCGTTGTATTGCAGCATCTTCAACTCATCCGCGCTAGCTTCATGGTTCGGTTCTCTCCCATCAAAGAATTCACCTTGCAATCCAATACACACAATAGCCCAAACGACGGGGTTATGTCCAAGAATATGCATTTTCATCTTATGCTTCCAACTAGCAAAATTAGTACCATCAAAGTAAGGACCTCTACGGTGGTAGTTTCCCTCACTAGACGCCATACTCTCCTGGGTTGTGAAACCAAGGCTATGACCACCAAAAGCTATGGAAATCAAAGCAAATGGATACCAAAGCTCTGATACCACTTGTAGGATCGAAAGTATGTCTAGAGGGGGGGGGATTAGACTACTTGACCAAATAAAAACTTATACTTTTCCCAATTTTAGTTCTTGACAGATTTTAGCAATTTAGGACAAGTCAAGCAATCTTAATACGATTCAAGCAAGCATGCAAAGAGTATATGAGCAGCGGAAAGTAAAGCATGCAACTTGCAATAATGTAAATGGAAGGGTTTGGAGAATTCAAACGCAATTGGAGACACGGATGTTTTTGTCGTGGTTCTGATAGGTGGTGCTATCGTACATCCACGTTGATGGAGACTTCAACCCATGAAGGGTAATGGCTACGCGAGTCCACGGAGGGCTCCACCCAAGAAGGGTCCACGAAGAAGCAACCTTGTCTATCCCACCATGGCCATCACCCACGAAGGACTTGCCTCACTAGCGATAGATCTTCACGAAGTAGGCAATCTCCTTGCCCTTACAAACTCCTTGGTTCAACTCCACAATCTTGTCGGAGGCTCCCAAGTGACACCTAGCCAATCTAGGAGACACCACTCTCCAAGAAGTAACAAATGGTGTGTTGATGATGAACTCCTTGCTCTTGTGCTTCAAATGATAGTCTCCCCAACACTCAACTCTCTCTCACAGGATTTGGATTTGGTGGAAAGAAGATTTGAGTGGAAAGCAACTTGGGGAAGTCTAGAGATCAAGATTCATATGGTAGGAATGGAATATCTTAGCCTCAACACAAGTGTAGGTGGTTCTCTCTCAGAAAATGTAAGTTGGAAGTGTAGGTTCGTTCTGATGGCTCTCTCCACGAATGAAGAGGAGGTAGAGGGGTATATATAGCCTCCACACAAAATCCAGCCGTTACACACAACTTGCCAATCTCGGTGGGACCGAATTGAGAGACTCGGTCGGACCGATGCAGCAAACCTAGTGACCGTTAGGATTTTCGGTGGGACCGACATGCAACTCGGTAGGAACGATATGGTTAGGGTTAGGGCATGACGTAATCTCGGTGAGACCGATTACTCAAACTGGTGGGACCGATTTTGGTAATAAGCTAACCAGAGAGTTGGTCAGGTAAACTCAGTGGGACCAGTTCGCTCATTTCGGTGAGACCGAAATGTTACGAAAGGGAAACAGAGAGTTTACATTGCAATCTCAATGGGACCGATCGCTCATCTCGGTAGGACCGGAACGTTACGAAGGGAAACAGAGAGATTACAATCCCATCTCGGTGAGACCGAGATCCCTATCGGTGAGACCGATTTGCCTAGGGTTTGTGGCAATGGCTATGACATCTGAACTCGGTGGTGCCAGATAGAAAGAATCGGTGGGGCCGAGTTTGACTTTTGGTTTAGGTCATATGTGGATGTGAGAAAGTAGTTGAGGGCTTTGGAGCATATCACTAAGCACTTTGAGCAAGAAAGTCATTAAGCAACACCTAATCCCTCCTTGATAGTATTGGCTTTTCCTGTAGACTCAATGTGATCTTGGATCACTAAAATAGAAAATGTAGAGTCTTGAGCTTTGAGCTTGAGCCAATCCTTTTGTCCTTAGCATTTTGAGGGATCCACTTTTCTCATCCATGCCATGCCAATCATTGAGCTTTCCTGAAATATTTATCTTGAAATAGCATTAGCTCAATGAGCTATATGTTGTTAGGAATTACCAGAACCACCTAGGGATAGTTGCACTTTCAGGCGACTTTTAGCTCTGTACGGTGAAGCGCTGCCGGATCGTGAAGACCGTATGCTTGCAACCAAGTAGAGATGCCGTGTTTTTGGTCTTCTATTCGAGGGGTCGTTCGAAGGCGGTTCACGGGGTCGTCATCGATGTTCAAGGGACTGCAAGTACAATCTATACCGACTCGTCTACTTCCGTTGCACTCCCGGAGTCGGTGACGATCGTTGATCCTAACTCTATATGCATCTTCATATTATTCCTGGGTGATTGTAGGGCAATTTTTTTGTTTTCTACTATGTTTCCCAACAGTTTACCAGTTGGAGTAAATGGGAGGATGGATTTTTTAGAGCTAGACTATTGAGGCGGGAAGAAGCTAATAAGAAAAAAAAACCATATAGTATAATGGCTCAAGGTGTGTAAACCTAAAGGTTCAGGAGGGTTGGGAATACAAAAGTTGGCTTTCGGTGAATAAAGCCCTCTTATGCAAGTGGTGGTGGAAGTAATTTGATACCGAGGAGTTATGGAAAACTAGCCTTCTCAATGCATATCAAAGAGGGGAATGCTTGCCTCGGATAAAATCTAAACAAGGTGATTCATAGTTCTGGTCTGATCTTGAAACACAAAGAACACTTCTTCTCATTGTGTTAGTTTATTTTGGGCAATGGTGAAAATGTGAGATTTTGGCCAAACTGGTTGGCATGAGATAAACCTCTTAAAAACAATTCCCAAGATTATATAGCATATTTTTCTGAAGTACTTAGCCAAGTACAACTTAGAAGGACTTTGTTTGGAGATTCTTTGGATTTATGGAACCACATTTGACAAGTTTGTGTCGGTGTGGTCTTGATTGATCAAAAATGTTATACCAGTTAGACACTAACTAATAGTAGGGTTTGGTATTTAAAATCATATTATAGAATCTTGTTAGAGAAGGGGATAAAACACCCACACATTTTCCTTTGGAAAGCTAAACTGCCACCTAGAGTCATGGAATCTATGTGAATAGTTCTTAGGGATGTCACTTTGACCAAGGATAACTTGATTAGAAGATGATGGACTGGGGATAAAAAGTGGCCCTACTTTGGGAAATATGAATCCATTTAACCACTTGTTTTTTGCTCTGTTTCAAGACTGCTTTGGAACATTATGAAATGTGCTTCTAACCTTCATGATATACCTGATGATATATATTTTTATCTAATCATTGCATTGCAACATTTAATGAGATAGAAAAAAACTGGTTACGGTGAGTGTTTCTGTAATCTTCTAGACTATATGGAAATTAAGAAATGGCATTGTTTAAAAAAATAATAAGGTGTCTGGTCGTTGTATTCTCATAAACTTGATGATTAAATAGTTGCATGATTAGAACTCTTGCAAATAAACTTATATAGACAAGGAACCATGAAGTGGGTCATAAGAATGGTTGAGCTGATAGCAAGTGACGTCTTCTAAGCAGCGAGTGGATGGAGGGCTGGGGCCAATAAAATCATGGTCAGATGATGGTGAAGCCTTACTCCTTGCTCTATGTTGTTGTTGGAGACTTTCTTTGCGGATGGCTTACTTTTGGTATTGTTTATGTAGTGTTGACTCTTAAAAACTCTCCTTTAAGTGTGTCGCTTTAGTTAGTCATTCCATGGAGATTGCTTGTAGACTCCCAAGGTTTTATGGAGTTTGTTAGTTGTTGGGTTTTATCTAACCGATGTTTCCTCAATGTGATCTTTGTGTGCTTGTTGGAAGTACTCCTACTTTGTGCCCCTAGATCATACATTGTAGTTTGGTCCTTTTTAATTTCATGTTAGGTGGTCATGGTAGTTGTAATAAAGACATTATGGTTTATAGTAATGAAAATCAAAGAGGGAACTCTCTTTATAAAATAAAGTTTGTCTTGATCAAGAAAATGGAATAGAGACTCAAGGACTGCTACGCCAGTATGGTCCACATCATAAGCCTTTTAAATCACATAATCCATACATCCTTGGCATTCCGATTGAAACACAAATGCTCTGTATCCTCGGGACCATTTGTACAATGTGGGAACTAAAGCAAAGCTCTCGATTGTCTATTGGCGAGCAAAACACGATATAAGAGTTACATGCAACATGCACTAGATAAAAAACACCTCGGGGGACAAGATAATTTCCAAACATTCCCGTCCCCTGTTGAATTAACTGGAAATTGTCCCACCCCATGCCACGACATACCAACCAGCTCTCTCTCTCTCTTTAGAACAACCAACCAATTCTAGGTCAAATATAGAGAGTTTGGGCCCACTTTTTTTTGCAGGTAATACGTGTCTCAGTTATATCATAAAGATAATAGTACAAGCCACGTAGACACCGACATGACACAATTAAAAAGACAACAAAACACTAGTCTTTGCACAAGAAACACCACTCAAGAAGGAAATTTACAACAAAGACCGAAGAATCCCGGAAGCTTGCCACCAACGCCCATCATCTGCCTCCAGCGCCACCACCACAACCACCGAAGAAAAAAAATGATGGATCACCACCTCACGCGAGCTCAACGCGGCTCCATATCCGATATGCAGCTTTGCGGACCTTCAATGTGGCTCACCAAAGGCGAAGCCATTACCGTTGAACGACTGGAGTCAGGGCAACACCCCAGACACGTCACTGAACTCTAGATCTAGCACCCCGCACAACTAAAACGTTAGAGGGGTAAACCGTACTTGCCAGTCATGAACCACAAAACCAACACATGATCTACCATCTTCGAGATGCCGCCGATGGAGACGATAATCAACATCCACTCCTAGACTACCTGCCAAGCTCCACGCCGACGTTGGAGCAAACACCGTCACAACGGCGGAGTTTGAGGATGCCACCGCCGCCACACCATCCTTACTTGAATAGTCTCGTTTCCAAATCCATTCTCAACCATAGGATCGGTGCCTCCTCGGAGAAAGATCTAAAACTGGATCCGACGACCCCCATCGTGACGGAAGAAGCTCTTCTAGTGGCCGGCGAGATCGCCTTTTCTTTCTCCACGGAAGAAATAAAGCTGTTGCTATCCTCTGGCCCCACTTTTCTCCAAAAAAGAAGACTTTGGGCCAAGTGCGCCAGCGTGTCCATACAGTTGCTGCGTTGGCGTGTTGATATACAAGTCAAAAAGAGACCGTGCCTGTGTGTGCAGCTCAAAAAAAAAAGACTGTGTGTACGAGCACGCACGAGCTCCTATTTCTGTGTACACTTGCTGCGTGGGCCGTAGCAGTTACAGGCCCGAGACGGGAAAAAAAGGCGGGAATCGGCGGCTCCCAGATCCACCGCTCACCAAAACTCCGCTCGCCAACGAAATTTTCCCGCCCCCCGCCCGGGCCCGTCCCGCAAAGACCAGCAACTCGGAGGACCGAATGGAAAAAACCACCCACATCTCTTCACTACCACCGCAGGATTCGAAGCCAGGTTCCCTCCCACCCAAACCCTGCGGGGAATTCCTTGCCTTCCTCCTCCGGATCCTAGAGCCGCAGATCCGAGCGCCTCGCCTCCCCTCCCCTCCGATGGATCCCGCCGCCGCCGGCGCGGGCTCGTGGGACACGGAGCTCGCGTGGCACGTCCTCACCGTGCTCCTCCGCATGGGCCGCCCCGCCGCCGCCGCCGAGCTCGCCGCCGTGGCGTCGTCGTCGCCGGCGGGCGCCATGACGCCGCAGCACGTCGAGCGGCTGTGCCATGCCCCCGGATCGCCGCTCCGCTTCTCCGGCGGCACGGTGACTGTTTCCGGAACGGCCGTCGTGGCGTTTCTGAGGTTCCTGGGGTGGGATGTGCCGGCGGTCCCGAGGGCGAGGCTGAGGCCCTCCGACTTGAGGAGCTGGTGCGCGGAGATACCGATTAGGTATGAGCGCAAGCGGAAGGCTCCCGACGCGGACCGCTTCGGCGTGAAGAGGCGCCTCCTGATGGGGGCCGATGCAGGTTGGTCCCATTTGCAGATTTGTACTGGGCGATGGTTTCTCTAGAGCTACTGGTCAGTGTTGCTGAACTCCCGTCTGGGCCAATTTTGTGCAGATTTGGTAGAACCCGAGCAGCAGCAGCCGATTGTGCCAAGTTGTTCCTCAGTTGCTGCTGGAGAGGTACGATTTTTCTTCTTCACTGCTCATGTTCTTCTAAGAATCACCCAAGTTAAGAAAATACTGAAGTGCAGTACCTCCACGACCCATTTCATTTGCTTGCATATGTAGTTGGCTTAGCTGGTATTTGAAATCAATTTGTGTCGAATTCTGAGCGAAGTCCAGTTGTAGAAAATAGCAGTACAGTTTACAGAACCTCACTGTTACACAATGGACAGCACTGTACGGCTGCACTGTGAGTGTGTGTTGGGGGGGGGGATTGCTTATCACAGGCAAATGTAAAGTTTCTTATGCATTTTTTGGCGTTCTATGCATGTACTCCCTCCTTCCATCTATATAGGGCCTAATGCGTTTTTCGATGCTAACTTTGACCAAATATTAGAGCAATAATATATGACATGCAACTTACACAAAGCACACTGTTAAATTCGTCTGTGAAAGGTTCTTTCAATGATATAATTTTCACATTGTGCATGTCATGTACTATTAATCTTGTCAATAGTCAAAGGCGGTCTTAAAAATCTCATTACGCCCTATATAGATGGAAGGAGGGAGTAAGCTTTTGCAATCCATAGCAGTGACATACAATAGCTTTTATTTTACTCCTGTTTGTTGTCATATCTTGGTCAGGTACACCTGGAGGTTATGCAAGATAGGCTTCCTCTAGTTTCCAACATTGCTAAAATTGGTACACCTTGTCTTCAACCTAAACTTAATCAGTCTCTTGGAGTCAGCAACGACAATCTTCTTGGGAACATGGCATCTACACTGACATGGAAGGAGTTGTCCGTTCGTCCATTTAGTGATATTCCTTCCATCTGCGCTGAGAAATCAGAGAACATCCATGCAGTAGTTAATGAAATTAGTAGGATTGGTGAACTGGAAGGAGCACTTTCATATTACAATTGCCGAGTAGAGGATAGTGAGGATCTGGAAAAGAAGCCAAGCCCCCTTCCTATGATAGTGGAGGTGCCTTTAGTTGGAGATACAAAAATATGGCTTGATGAGGATCTAAATCTTTTTCACACAAGACCATGCAGTCCATCTCTCAATTGTGATACACAGTTAGTAGACAGTATAGTAAGAACCAGTGTGGTGCCTGACCAAGCAGCTGTACAAAATGACAGCCCAAATGCTGGACAGGGTGAGGAGATCCCATCTTGTGGTCAGGATGCTAATACTGGTGTTTTCCAGTCTGCTACATGCACCAAAGCAGAACCTCTACTACAGGAACCGATTCATGAAGTGAACAAAAGCTCATGTCAACCATCTCTGGGCACAAAAGTTGACCCGGCAGCATTGCCGCTAGAAGCGACGAGCCATGATTGTATCAACAATGGAAAGTTGAACGTTGTTGCTGAAAATATCGATAGCACAAACCTAAAGGACAGAGAGCAGCTACATAAGAAAGTGGGTACCATTTTTCCGAAGAAGGAGCAAGACAGAAAGATGGTGAAGCAACGGGAGAAGCGCAAGAAAAATGATGCCCTGCCCAAAGAAGATAAGGATCAACTTGCAGAAAATGCTCAAAAGGTTATTTTTGTCTTGCATTATGTTGACATTGCAGTTACTATTTTTTAGCTCCTTCCTCCTTTCTATATTCTTAGGGTCGAATGCATTAGTAATTTTTTATAGCTGTAAATAGCATAAGTCTTGTTCTATTCATCTGATCTTTTTATTAAGTTATGTCCATCTATTGTGTTGCAGGGCCATGCAGAGCCAAAACCACTGCCTAGCTTCAAGGATTTTGTCGTGGAAGAGGAGGAAGGGTCAGGTGAGAGGCCCTATACATTTCTGTTGGAACTGGGATAGTTTTGCTGAATGTTAACTAATATGTCATATTGTTTATTTGCTCAGGAGGTTATGGGATCGTTTATAGGGCTCGGAGAAGCACAGATGGAAAAGTATTTGCCATAAAATGTGCGAACATCAGTCCACTTGTCATATGTACATATTTGTATACAAAGTTCGTTAAATGTATTGGCTGTAGTTTTGATAGTTCATTCATGTTTCTATATTTTTTCTGTGATGTTTTTGTATGAGAAAGGGAATTAACTTGTATGTTTCTACTGCCAGGTCCTCGTGAGAAAGCGCATTCACATCATGTTGACAATGAACGAAAGATGTTGGAACGATTTGGGTACTAAAAAATGCTGCTGCCCTAAATTCCTTATCTTGTCCCCAAAATAACACAGCAGATTTACCGTGTTTTTCTTCTGCAGAGGCAAGAGTTTTGTGATTAGATATGAAGGCTGTTTTAGGAGTGGTGAACTAGACTGCTTTATTCTAGAACATGTTAAGCATGACAGACCAGAGGTTAAAAAAATTGGTGGCCATGAATGTTATTTGTCCTACCAACTTTCGATATGTATTCATATTTTGTTAAGTATTTTCTCTTATCTTTGCAGATTCTCAAAAGAGAAATAAATGTCTTTGAGTTGCAGTGGTATGGGTATTGTCTGTTCAAAGCTCTTTCAAGCTTGCATAAGCAGGTTCGGTTTGATTGCATGTTACCTTCATTAACTGTTGAGTTCTGCGTGCCGCTAGGATTAACCCCCAGCTAATCCTGAGTACCTGATATTTCTGCTCCCAGGGAATAGTGCATAGAGATGTGAAACCTGGAAACTTCCTCTTCTCTCGTGACCAGACAAAGGGATATCTTGTTGACTTCAACTTAGCAAGTGTTAGTGCGTGTATTGCTTGCCCTCGTTTCTTTGATGCTTCTTTCCTGCAGTAGATGCTAATGCCATTTTTGCTATTGTGCCCCCCCCCCCCCCCCCCCCCCTGAAATTCCATGCAGGATGTTCACCATAAGTTCTTGAAAAGCAGTAAGTTCACCTTCTAATATTGAATTACTGTTTATTTTGTGGTGCACTTAAACCATTGATTGCTTTTGCTCATCCCTATTTAGGATTCTCCACACCAAATGTATTATATTTCACAACATTTTCCTCCATGCTACAGTGCTTTGAACCTTTTTCACTTTGGGATATACTTGTTTGTCGTTAAAAAAATTGAATCAAATGAAACACAAACATCTCCAGTAGTTGTCCAAAATTAGAATCATTAAGCCGTGTCACTGTATTTTTGTCCAAAAAGCATTCTCCTGGCAATGGTTCTGAAAAGTCATTAGCTTGAGCAACCAAATGATGGCACAAGATACCTGAGTGAAAAGCTACTTAAAAAATATGAGTTTGAAAGGTGTCATGAGAAGATTTTCACCATGGTCTCGAAAGAGAATAAAAAGTTCCGCTTCATGCCACCTTTGCTAATCGTTGTTAGAAATCACTATGAAACAGGGCCAACAAAAAGATTCAACAAAGAATAAGTCAGTGTAGTGGTGTCAGTCTCTGATTCATTAGAAGTTTTTGTTACCTAGGTAGGATTACATGAATTCTTATTCAATGAATTTGTAGTTGTTTAAATTGTTATATGTCGTGTGTGACTGCAGACTGAGATATGACTTTTGTTGATCAGGTAAATCTGAGACAATGTCATGTGGGAAGGATACCGCATCTCAATCTTCGTTGAAATCTTCTCTAGTGATTCATGCCAAAGAAGCAGCAACCGACTCAAAACAACCTCTTGGGCCCAAGAGGAAAAGATCAAATAAAATCCCTGTGGGCAGTGATCCTAGGGTTGACAATAAAAGTAGGCATGGTAGCCAACCTGCTGATGGATCTGGTGTAACCTCGGCCAAGGATCCTACAAGCGTGAAAACACCATTAGACAGGTTAAAGCAGCCAATGCCTTACAGAGGGCGGAAGGAATTAATGAGCTTCTTGCAGGAGGCAATGGACAGTCCCAAACAAAATATACCGGCAGCTCCAGTTTCCCATAGGAAGAGGGTTGCTGCTCCTGTGGGTAGTGTGGATCGGAAGTTATTTGTACTTACTCCAATGCCCCTGCGTTGTGATGGTAATGCTGTTCCTGGTTCTGGGACGATTAACAGCAAAGGTATGCTTTTCCATTGAACAGTGTTAGACCTTGTACATTGAATCCAGTGACCTCAGGTGTTGAGTGATCTAACTAATTGGTTCTTGCAGGAAATGGAAAGCAGCGAAGAGAAGGTCCATGTGTTGGAACTAAAGGATTCCGAGCTCCAGAGGTTTGATGTAGTTCCTACCTGAGAGTTTTTCGGCTTTGAGGTGTCACATATTGAATGGCTGTTTTTTCCTTCAGGTTCTTTTGAGATCTTCTCATCAGAGTTGCAAAGTTGATGTCTGGTCGGCTGGGGTGACACTCCTGTACTTCATAATCGGCAAGGCACCTTTCGGCGGAGATCCTGAACAGTGAGTTAGCTGGCTCATTTTCAAAGCTTTGCTTCCCTGAGTTAAAGAGCACGCTAACCTGGTGGCATATGTTGAACAACAGGAACATGAAAGAAATAGCGAAGATCAGAGGCAACGAAGAATTATGGGAAGTAGCAAAACTGCACAATTGCGAATCTTCCTACCCACAGGTACGCAAAGTCAACCGATCGACACATTGACACCCTATGAACTGATCACTGAATCAGTCACCCTGCCTTTGTCCTCCAGGAGCTATTTGATGTCAAATTGCTTCAGTCGGTGGATCTCAGGGAGTGGTGCATGGCCAACGCCCGCAGGCCGGAGCTCCTCGAGCAGGTCCCAGACTCGCTGTTCGATCTGGTCGACAAGTGCCTGGCGGTAAACCCCAGGTGCAGGATCACATCGGAGGATGCTCTGTCACACGAGTTCTTGGCTCCGTGCCGTGAAAGCCTCAAGAAGAACGCGCTTAGGATTAGGTCAGCATCAGCTTCTCACCCTCCTCCCTGCTTGCCTCGAGATGCCATGGTTAACGCCAACGAGTTGTAGCACTCGTTTCAGACCTTACTTGACCTGTTTTGACCTGAGTAAGCTTAAGCTGAAACTGGTAACTGACGTGTCGTGTGTGGCTGTGTGCCAATAGCTTGTTTATCTGTTTATTACTGCTGTAAATGCTGTACTTAAAAAATGTAACAATCTAATGTTCCCGTGTGCTGACAAGGTTGTTATTATGACGTGTTGCCTGATTCACGTATGAAGTTCCTCGTGTTACTATGGAAATTCAACCGATTTCTGTGAAATTTACATGCTTGAAACACATTTTCTCGGTGTGCCTAGTAACAAAGAGCTTAGGATGCGTGGTTTTGTTGACCGGTGGTCGTTACAGGGTTCAAAGATGCAACCGGTGCTTCCGGTATGAGAAAAAAGTCTTCTCGTTCTTGAATATAGAAAAGTACAAACACACAGAATTTCCTCAGAAATACGTAGCGCACAAGTGTCTTCGCGTGGCATGACACAGCATACGTGGAGCCTCATCTGATCACAGGCAAGGCTTGCCCTGTCATCCAATCCACCACCACCAGCGGTGTAGTACAAGATTGCAGGTTTCAGCTTCTATTTCCTCACTTTTCGCAAAAAAAAAGCTTCTATTTCCTCACTGACTACGTGTCCTACAACGCCTTCGCATACCCGCATCGCATGATCCTCTCATCTTCTTATCCAGCCCCGGACGAAACTGCTTGCGCGTACCCGGTCAAAACTCTCGACGGTTCGCCACTCGCCTTCAATTTTGATTCTTTCATCATCCATGGAGCCTGCAGATTTCATATCCAGTAGACAGTGACTGAAATCGGACTCATCGCTGTCCGGGTGTTGTTTTATGACCGAAGGTGATGTTTTTGACCAACAGTAGCGAGCACATATGATGTGATGTGATGTGCTGCAACCCGACGATGACTTTTACAGCGTCGTGTGCAGCGAAATTCACCCTTTTATCGTGGTGGAAGTGAGCGCAAATTTTGCGTGTGTTCTGAAACAGGCGGTAGTAAAAGTGCTACGATTACGATTTAACGGGTGATGAAACCCGCGAGCGAACCCGGCCCGACAAGCAGGACTCCATCATCAACAAGGCAGCGAGGGAGGGAGGACGTGGAGAAAAGAAAAGAGCAGCAACCAACCAGCCAAAGCGACGCAACGCAAACGCAACCGGGACTGACTGAGCCGACGAAGCATCTGGGCCACGCCGCCACAAAAGGCAAGGCAAGGGAAAGCCTCGATGCCTCCCCTCCTCACCTCACCCGCCTCCCTCTCCTCCTCCCCCCTCCGCCTCGCCTCCCGCCTCGGCGCCGCCGCCCTCCGTCCCACCCCCTCCTCCTCGTCCCGCAGCCGTCGTTTCCTCGCCCCCACCCAAACCGCGGCGCCGGGAACCACCACCAGCGGCGGGTTCGCGGCGATGAGCTGGCTCGGGAAGCTGGGGCTGGGCGGCGGGGGAAGCCCGCGCGCGTCGGAGGCGTCCGCGGCGCTGGCGCAGGGGCCCGACGAGGACAAGCCGGCGCCCGGGAGCGAGTTCGCGCAGTTCGGGGCCGGCTGCTTCTGGGGCGTGGAGCTGGTGTTCCAGCGCGTGCCCGGGGTCACCCGCACCGAGGTCGGCTACAGCCAGGGCGCCTTCCACGACCCCACCTACGAGGACGTCTGCACCGGCGCCACCGGCCACAACGAGGTCGTTCGCGTCCAGTACGACCCCGCCGCCTGCAAGTACGACGACCTCCTCGAAACCTTCTGGGCGCGCCACGACCCGACCACGCCCAATCGCCAGGTCCGTCGCCACTCGGCCACACAGCCTGATTGCTGATCCCCTCAATTTTGCTTTTTGATTCCTTTTCTGTGGCTTAGAGTGTGAGGATATGGACTTCAGGATTGGCGAAATTTTTTCTGGACATTACGAATTTATTACTGAGAAAATATCTTTAGAATTTTTGGGAATATAATTGCTGAATTATTTCATTATTAGAACAGAAACAAATTATTGCAAAATTGACAAATAAAAAAAAGTCGTCGCCTGAGAGATTCGAACTCTCGCGGGGAAACCCCATGTACTTAGCAGGCACACGCCTTAACCACTCGGCCAAAGCGACGTTTGCGTTCTTTCTGGCGTCAGTTCTACACAGCAAGACGTGAACTAGAACATACACCTCAAACTCATTATCGAACCTTGTCATTTTTATACGGATTTGGGCAATCTTTTACATAGTGTCAGTGCACCTGTGTTACAAGCCTACATCCGTGAACCCGGCAGCGAGCCAAGCACGCCCGGAGAGCAGTAGCACTTTGGGCATTTGATGTGTACAGTCTGCGATTGTGTGTATAGTAGAGGTCTGCAAACTTGTTGTCCACCTTTTACATTTTGAGCGGAATAGGCATAGCATCGGACACTAGCAGTGTTCCTGACTAATTTTCAGAGGAACTACTTAGCTAAACACTCTTTAGCGGTTAGTACCACAGTGGTATTGTCATTTGTGCAGTTTTGCGTTAAGCTAATCAGTGTCACGAGAGTGGTGGTAATCTTGGCTGTAAGACTCAGCTGCAGAATCCATTTGGTATGAAGAATTTTACTAACTGTATGGAATCTGATACCTTGACTGATCAGTCATTATGCCTGTTGGTGCCCTTTATTAAGTGATATTTCAAACTAGCTCGTAGCCTTTTGAACCTCTGATGTGAACTTACTTGAATCTCTGAATATTACCCCGAAGCTCATTTGATTGCGAGCAATGGAACTTGCTTCTGCACATTTGTATAAGCCCATTTCTCAGGGCCTCTTTGATTCAAAGGATTTTCATAGGAATTTTAGAGGATTGGAATCCTCATGATTTTTCGTACGTTGGTGGTTTGATTCCTAGGGTTGATTCCTAGGATTTGTTTCCTAAGGATTCTTTGGTTCAAAGGATTTTCATAGGAATTTTAGAGCATTGGAATCCTTAGGATTTTTCCTAAGTTGGTCGTTTGATTCATAGGGTTGAATCCTAGGAATTTTTCCTGATGATTCCTTTGTACTTCCATAGGAATTTTAGCATCCACTCACAAACCTCTTGGTAAGAGTCCTTTGTTTTTACTGTGATGCTATCAAACAAACCAAAATCCTGTAGGATTCAAATGGGTATGACATTACAGCGTATGTTTTTTTTCTATTCCTGCGTTTTTGGACTTCTGCTAATCAAAGAGGCCCTGTTCCAACAAACGGCGACACGTCAGTTCACGTCAGTTCCTTTTCTTAAAGGTTCATTACTTGTGTTTCTGATCATATACATTTCTGAAATATGTACATGCAGGGGGGCGACGTCGGAACCCAGTACAGGTCAGGGATCTACTACTACACATCAGAGCAGGAGAAGGCGGCGCTCGAGTCTATGGAGAAGCAGCAGAAGGTTCAGAACCGGAAGATAGTCACTGAGATCCTCCCCGCGAAGAGGTTCTACAAGGCGGAGGAGTACCACCAGCAGTACCTTGCGAAGGGCGGTCGCTTTGGCTTCAAACAGTCCACGGAGAAGGGCTGCAACGACCCCATCCGCTGCTACGGATGAACGAGCCTGGTGACCTGACCAGCATGGAAGCACACAAGCAGCAATGTTATAGTCGAGAACGCTGCCTGAATAATGGTGGATGTCAGCCGAATTTCACTACAGTTTTCCTAGCTTGTGCTGTTACATACAAAGGATTGTAAGAGAGAAGAAAGTTATTACCATTATTCCTTATTAGTGTTGAATTACCATTGTAATTTAGTGTTGAATTGCCATCATCCTTAGGATAAATTATGGCCTGGGTAATAAAGTTCATTTTAATTACGAAAATGATGTTATCAGAGTTAGCAGGCCTGGTTAGACCCTCTGTCCCAAATTACTTGTCACATACTTCCTCCGTCCGAAAATACTAGTCATCAAACTGGACAAAAAGAGATGTATCTAGAACTAAAATACATCTAGATACATTCCCTTTTATTTATTTTGATACAAGTATTTTCGAACGGAGGGAGTAGATGGGTGAAATGGGTAGAAATAGATGTATTTAGAGCTAAAAATATGTCGAGATACAACCATTTCCGCATCAAGTAATTCAAGACGGAGGGAGTAGTTACAACGCGGTTTGTTCAAAACTAAAGGATGGCAATATTACAGTGGGTACTCGATCCACATGGTTAAGGTATGGGCATATTTTTGGCAATGCCCAAACTCTATCCAGCTAGTGATGTGTACGCCTGAACCCTACCTAATTATCTTATATATATATTTTACTTCGCAAGCGGAGGAGCCCCTGACCATGTATCATAGGCAGCCACACACTTGATCGTTATGATATGAATGAGACACGTATTATCATGTAAAAAAAAAAAAGCAGATAGTTTTTGGTGGCGAGCCGCACACACAACCTCGGCCTTTTCTCACTTCTATTCTCCTGTCACTGTCAAGCAAACATGGTGCAACTCTTAAGTAGCAGACTCACGCATGCGTAGCCGGCCTGTCATGCTAGCCACTAACAGAATGACCCACACGACCTAGCATGCAGGGAACGAGCCCACGATCTAACTATCAACTAACTCCATGCGCACGCAACGCGCTCCCACGCGCACACCGCGTTCGACGGCAACGGAAATGCCAATGCATCTGGCTAGCTAACGTGACGGTACCATCACGCCATACATACACACACACGCCACACATCCGCTGCGTCCCGCCTGTCCCGCGCGCACCTGACGCGCACGACAAGCCCGACACCACCTGTGATGCCCCCGATTCAATCGTACACTAATCATACATGCAAACGTGTACGATTAAGATCAGGGACTCACGGGAAGATATCACAACACAACTCTAAAATAAAATAAGTCATACAAGCATCATAATACAAGCCAGGGGCCTCGAGGGCTCGAATACAAGTGCTCGATCATAGACAAGTCAGCGTAAACAACAATATCTGAGTATAGACATAAGTTAAACAAGTTTGCCTTAAGAAGGCTAGCACAAACTGAGATACAGATCGAAAGAGGCGCAGACCTCCTGCCTGGGATCCTCCTAAACTACTCCTGGTCGTCGTTAGCGGCCTGCACGTAGTAGTAGGCACCTCTGGTGTAGTAGGAGTCGTCGTCGACGGTGGCGTCTGGCTCTTGGGCTCCAGCATCTGGTTGCGACAACCAGTTAAAAAGGAAAGGGGGAAAAAGGGGAGAAAAACAACCGTGAGTACCCATCCAAAGTACTCGCAAACAAGGATCTAAACTACATATGCATGGTTATATGTGTAAAGAGGCAATATCGGTGGACTAAACTGCAGAATGCCAGAATAAGAGGGGGATAGCTAGTCCTATCGAGGACTACGCTTCTGGCAGCCTCCGTCTTGCAGCATGTAGAAGAGAGTAGATTGCAGTCCTCCAAGTAGCATCGCATAGCATAATCCTACCCGGCGATCCTCCCCTCGTCGCCCTGTGGGAAAGCGACCACAGGGTTGTCTCTAGAACTTGTCTGCGTGTGTTCTATTAAGTATCCAGTTCTAGTTGTCATAAGGTCAAGGTACAACTCCGGCTCGTCCTTTTACCGAGGGACACGGCTATTCGAATAGATAAACTTCCCTGTAGGGGTGCACCACATAACCCAACACGCTCGATCCCATTTGGCAGGACACACTTTCCTGGGTCATGCCCGGCCTTGGAAGATCAACATGTCGCAGCCCTACCTAGGCCTAACAGAGAGGTCAGCACGCCGGTCTAACTCATATGGCACAGGGGTCTGGGCCCATCGCCCATTGCACACCTGCATGTTGTGTGGGCGGCCAGAAGCAGACCTAGTCTCCCTAATACAAGAGCAGGCGTTCCAGTCCAATCCGGCGCGCGCCGCTCAGTCGCTGACGTCTAGAAGGCTTCGGCTGATACCACGACGTCAAGTGCCCATAACTGTTCCCGCGTAGTTGGTTAGTGCGTATAGGTCGGTGGCCAGACTCAGATCAAATACCAAGATCTCGTTAAGCGTGTTATTTTGAAGTAACCGCGGACGCCGACCAGGGCCAGGCCCACCTCTCTCCTAGGTGGTCTCAACCTGCCTTGTCGCTCCGCCACATAGTAACAGTCAGGGGCCATCGGGAACCTAGGCCCACCTCTACCAGGATGGAGCCACCTGTCCTTTCAGCCCCCACATCGGAATCACTTGTGGGTACTCAACGAGCCAACCGACTTTAGTCACCATCTGTATAGTATGTATGTATGTATTGTATATACCCGTGATCACCTCCCGAGTGATCACGGCCCGATAGTATAGCAAGGCAGACTGACAAGAATGTAGGTCCAATTATGATAAACTAGCATCCTATACTAAGCATTTAGGATTGCGGGTAAGGTATCAACAACTGTATCAACAATGACAGGCTATGCAACAGAATAGGATCGATCGAAATAGTAATATGCTATACTACTCTAGTGCAAGCAGTAGAGAGAAGAATAAGCGATATCTGGTGATCAAGGGGGGGGGGGGCTTGCCTGGTTGCTCTGGCAAGGAGGGGGTCGTCAACTCCGTAGTCGAACTGGGCACCAGCAGCGTCGGTCTCGTAGTCTACCGGAGAGAAGAGGGGGAAGAAACAGTAAATACAATGCACACATAAGCATGACGATGCATGACATGATAATGAGCGGTGTTAGGTGGGCCCTAACGCGGTAGTAGGTGATACCGGCGAAGGGGGGAAACATTCGGGAAAGTATCCCCGGTGTTTCGCGTTTTCGGACAGAAGAACCGAAGGTGAAATGTTGCAGGTTCACTATGCTAGGGACGCGTGGCGGACGAACGAGTTGCATATCCAGATCGTCTCGTCGTTCTGAGCAACTTTCATATACAAAGTTTTTTCATCCGAGCTACGGTTTATTTTATATTAATTATAAAATATTTAATCATTTTTAGAATGTATTTAATTATTTTTAATTCACTATTTTATGGAACTATAATTTGATTTGTTATTTGAATTTATATGTGAACTAATTTTGAAACGAGCGAGGTTTAGCAAATTTTTAATTACGATAACCTGGCATCTTTAACAGGGGTTTACTGTAGCTTAACTATCAGGGTGTCACAATTATCCTCTACTACAAGAAATCTCATCCCGAGATTTAAGATGCATAAGGGGGAAGGTTCTGGTTACGAAATTCTAGCGAATGTTCTTGGTCTTAGTTGCTCTCCTCAAGGAGGTCGATCCATAACGCGGATGTCTTCATAACTCAGCCTGAGGTCATCATGATAAGGTCGACATCCTTCGGAAACTCCATCGTACTTACGAAAAGGATAAGGGGTAGCTTCGGAAGAACGGAACTCTACAAGGTGGCTATCTGGTTTATAACTCGGGGAATGTGGTAAAAGTAACTCTCGAGTTAAAACTTAAAGATATCGAGAGCAAGGTAAGATGGTACCATGAGAAGTTTCAAGTGGATTGGCAATCGTTCGATGTCTGAAACAAAGTGCAATAGGGGTCCAGAGCAACGAGATTAAGTATTGCGTCTGTTACCAGAATAGATCACTAGGACGGTGGCCCATGAATTACGTACGAGGCCACACGCGAGGAATAACTTGGGAAACCGGGGTGTGCAGGAGAGTCAGGTTTCGATCCTGTGGAACTGTGGGTTATGGGCCCACCATGTGGGTTAAAAGTAGGAAGACGATGACGTCTTACACGATCATGTAAGCAAGGCATGTCAGAGGATAGCCTATCAGTTATGTCGACAACAACATCAATACCAACGGCGAGGGACGAAGAGAACCATTTTCTTGCTCGTTGAAACGAGGCGGGCCAATAGGCAAAGTTCTCGTCCATCGGTGGCTACCGGAATGTCATTAATTATAGTAACAGGGTCTTGCTGACATAATTGTACACCGAGGTGTTTACTTAAGCAGGAAAATATTTCTGCTTGGATCATATAAATCACAAGAAAGGTTAAACAAAAAAATGGAAAGGAAAAATATGTTTAAACACATGTTTCAGGGGTATATCCTTCCCAAGTACAAGCAGAGCATGATATCCGTGACAAGATATAATGTAGAAAACCCTTTAGGTAAGGGGAGAGAAATTTTATGACATTACCCATACAATGGTGTTTGGATAATTGAGCAAGAAACATTTAGCATTGGGCTTCAAATGTTCTTGTTGAAAATCTGAGTACCACTGACATGCTTCGAGATAGCATTGACATGGCCATCAAGTAAGGGTCAGAATTTGGATGCACAAAGAATCCATCAGGAACAACTTATAGAATGAGTCTTACGGTTTCCTCATGGAAGAATCGCTAACCTTGTTAAGAAGGGAACTATAACAATAGGTCCTACGGCCAGGTGTGCTAGGCATGACATCACCTTTCTGGGTCATAAAAAGACCAATGTTATAACCCTTGGAAATATCTTCTAACCATCATATATGTCCGAGGTTCGGATCTGATTGGTGTCAGGATACCTACGACTTGGGATGCCTGAGAAAAAAGGTGCAACACAAATTGATGAGATGATAATGTAAGATTCTCGGGAAATGAACTATGGAAGCGAGTTCCGAAACAAGAGTTCATCATTAAATCAAGGAGAGGTGAGGAGGTGGCTGATTGACTCAGCGACAATTCATTGAGGTTTTCAAAAGATGGATTTCCACACTTATGTGAACAAGGAGATAACATTTGTCAGATCAAATGATATAATGAGGTATGCTGGAGGAAAACATACACAGTTAAACATTGGTTGAAAGGTGCACCTGAAATATGGGCTTAGGTAGCATGATCAATGTTAGAATGGTGATCCGATAACCAATGGTCTAAGAATGAAATATCGACCATTAACTTCAAAGTAATAGGGATGCTAGAAGTTTTGAAGTCGCACGTCATAGTTCGATTGTCGGTTTTCTGGTTAGGAACAACAAGAGGTCCAAGAAGGAATGATGATGGTGATAAGCATTACTTGTATCAAGAATTCTCAGGAGGTGGTGAAATTCCCACGACATTCTTGACATAAAAGGTGGTAATATCCAAGGTAAAGAAGAACAATGTTGGGTAGCAAGGAACTCAAGGTATAACACAAAACCCGAACAAGTTTGTGTTGGAGGGAAGGCAATAAAGTGGCCGATGATAACACAACTCTTCGAGGGCAAGGATGGCAATTGATATCCTGGAAGAGCTCATAAGGTTGATGAAGATCACGACACATTTGTCGAGAGATTTCATGAAGATGTAATCAATCAGCAACGACATCAAGCCAAAGGAATGATGAAGCAAAAGGTTATTGGAACCATGGGTACGACACAAACTCGAAATCAAGCTTGTTGTTCAAGGCGAAATGATATGATGAGGAAAATTGACATAAGCTTAGCTCATCATCAAAAATTGTGCTCCGGAAGAAGGACCAGGTAGCACAGTTAAAATTAGCACGATAATAATGTAGCCAATCAGGCTAGGAATGACGTGATGGGGTATTAAAATTCTCAACAACAAAGTACCGGGAGTACTGAATCTCAGTGTTGATTTGATTCACAACCTAGTGTTTTCGGTTGACGACAACCCAGAACCCGTGGAGTGACTATGACGGGGAAAGGTATTACTTCATCAGAAATTCATAAGAGGAAGTGCAATGGGTTGATATCCTTGAGATACCAGGGGGTAATACTCGAAGGTAGAGTAGAATAGATGCTTGACAGGTGAAATAAGGTGCAGAAGACCAGTAATTTAACTTGTCTGAGAAACGGGATCAAAGAAGAACAATATGGCCGGAACCACGATTGTAAAAGATCAAATCCCATATATAAGATGAACTTATACCAAGGGGATAATTAATTTAAGAGAAGATTCCATGATAAGATCTACATCGTGTCCATGGGCATGAACACAAAGTTCAAGGTCGACTCCCACTTCTTCAATGCATAACCTTTCATTCATTACTAAAAAAATGATTTGAGTGCAAGGACCTACCTGGTGAATTACCAGAGGAGTATGAACCTTGGAAAACTTTCGGGTTCACATAGATTAAGGAAGGCATAGGTTCAACCCATCGGGTCATCTTAGAAACTTATACCACAAGCTTCAAGAGAAAATATCACCAACTCAAGAGCAAAGCATGGTTGGCCAAAACAAAGAATACGATTTACCAATGGTATTATGTATCAGGAAGAACTTCTCGAGATTTTTGGATACAAAGGACATTGTCGGATGATAATTCATCAAAGGACCCGACGGTCCATAACGGAGCTGATGTGAGCATTGGTACTCAACCAGATGAAGAGAGAATGCAAGGTGATCAGTTTGTAGAAACAACTGACTACTTCAAAGCTCAATTGCAAAGGAATTATGAATTTCAAGACAAGGGATTAAAAGCAATGCTCTGATTAGGGATGGATAAGTTGAATAGCCTTAGGGGTACAATCGATGGCAATTTGATTGGTCAAGATCCAGCTCATGTTTGAGATGACGTCTGAGCCGAAAGGATGAATTCTAGGATCCGATTGAGGATGGCGAGCATTCACAACATATTGAATCAATGGACTCAAAATTATAGTGACAAAGGTTGCCAATAAGATTACTATACTTATGGGATTAACCATAATGCAAGCAAGCAAGAATTTCATGAGCAATAAGATGCTAAGGATATTCGAAAGATCGAATATTATTTCAAAGACCTTAGTGAAACACATAAACAACTGGGGATGGGCGGATACTCGACAAGTGCGAGGATTTATTTGTAGGGGTATTCATATGGCAAAGAACTGCAAGGCAGTAGGCACAAAGTATTCTCGGAACAATAGATAAAACTTTGGGGTATCTTGCAATAACAAGATCAACGGGGGATGAACGTATGAATGACAAGTGTAAGTAGTTATCCATAAGGATTTATCGATGGTCGAGAATAGCAAAAGTGGTGGGCACAAAGTCTCGAGAGGATATCAAAGAGTATCTTCGGAATCTTCTGGTGAAGCAGGCCATCATCTGAAATGAAGGGGCTCTCCGGGAGAAAGTATTTACGAGAACCTAGAGTTAGAGTTAGCAAAACCATTTAACCCGAATAGAAGAGAGATTAGAGTCCCAGAGTATAGTCGAGGAATAAAAGATCCTAATACCACCCAATGGCGACATGGGCCCATGGGCCACGCAGCCATGTTAGTAAAACAATTTTCATCGACTAGACTCAACTTCGGCCAAGGAGTGTGGAAGGGGATTCCTACAGGCAGTCGGCTCTAATACCAACTTGTGACGCCCCCGATTCAATCATACATGCAAACGTGTACGATCAAGATCAGGGACTCACGGGAAGATATCACAACACATCTCTAAAATAAAATAAGTCATACACGCATCATAATACAAGCCAGGGGCCTCGAGGACTCGAATACAAGTGCTCGATCATAGACGAGTCAGCGGAAGCAACAATATCTGAGTACAGACATAAGTTAAACAAGTTTGCTTTAAGAAGGCTAGCACAAACTGGGATACAGATCGAAAGAGGCGCAGACCTCCTGCCTGGGATCCTCCTAAACTACTCCTGGTCGTCGTCAGCGGCCTGCACGTAGTAGTAGGCACCTCCGGTGTAGTAGGAGTCGTCGTCAACAGTGGCATCTAGCTCCTGGGCTCCAGCATCTGGTTGCGACAACCAGGTAGAAAGGAAAGGGGAAAAAAGGGGAGAAAAGCAACCGTGAGTACTCATCCAAAGTACTCGCAAGCAATGATCTAAACTACATATGCATGGGTATATGTGTAAAAAGGCAATATCGGTGGACTGAACTGCAGAATGCCAGAATAAGAGGGGGATAGCTAGTCCTATCGAGGACTACGCTTCTGGCAGCCTCTGTCTTGCAGCATGTAGAAAAGAGTAGATTGCAGTCCTCCAAGTAGCATCACATAGCATAATCCTACCCGGCGATCCTCCCCTCGTCGCCCTGTGGGAAAGCGACCACCGGGTTGTCTCTGGAACTTGCCTGGGTGTGTTTTATTAAGTATCCAGTTCTAGTTGTCATAAGGTCAAGGTACAACTCCGGCTCGTCCTTTTACCGAGGGACACGACTATTCAAATAGATAAACTTCCCTGCAGGGGTGCACCACATAACCCAACACGCTCGATCTCATTTGGCCGGACACACTTTCCTGGGTCATGCCCGGCCTCGGAAGATCAACACGTCGCAGCCCCACCTAGGCCTAACAGAGAGGTCAGCACGCCGGTCTAACTCCTATGGCGCAGGGGTCTGGGCCCATCGCCCATTGCACACCTGCATGTTGCGTGGGCGGCCGGAAGCAGACCTAGCCCCCCTAATACAAGAGTAGGCGTTCCAGTCCAATCCGGCGCGCGCCGCTCAGTCACTGACGTCTAGAAGGCTTCGGCTGATACCACGACGTCGAGTGCCCATAACTGTTCCCGCGTAGTTGGTTAGTGCGTATAGGTCGGTGGCCAGACTCAGATCAAATACCAAGATCTCGTTAAGCGTGTTATTTTGAAGTAACCACGGACGCCGACCAGGGCCTGGCCCACCTCTCTCCTAGGTGGTCTCAACCTGCCCCGTCGCTCCGCCACATAGTAACAGTCAGGGGCCGTCGGGAACCCAGGCCCACCTCTACCGGGATGGAGCCACCTGTCCTTTCAGCCCCACATCGGAATCACTTGCGGGTACTCAACGAGCCAACCCGACTTTAGTCACCATCTGTATAGTATGTAGGTATGTATTGTATATACCCATGATCACCTCCCGAGTGATCACGGCCCGATAGTATAGCAAGGCAGACTGACAAGAATGTAGGGCCAATGATGATAAACTAGCATCCTATACTAAGCATTTATGATTGCGGGTAAGGTATCAACAACTGTAGCAACAATGACAGGCTATGCAACAAAATAGGATCAATCGAAATAGTAACATGCTATACTACTCTAATGCAAGCAGTAGAGAGAAGAATAGGCGATATCTGGTGATCAAGGGGAGGGGGGCTTGCCTGGTTGCTCTGGCAAGGACGGGGTCGTCAACTCCGTAGTCGAACTGGGCAGCAGCAGCGTCGGTCTCATAGTCTACCGGAAAGAAGAAGGGGAAGAAACAGTAAATACAATGCAAACATAAGCATGACGATGCATGACATGATAATGAGCGGTGTTAGATGTGCCCTAACGCGGTAGTAGGTGATACTGGCGAAGGGGGGAAACATTCAGAAAAGTATCCCCGGTGTTTCGCGTTTTCGGACAGAAAAACCGGAGGTGAAATGTTGCAGATTCACTATGCTAAGGACGCGGGGCGGACGAACGGGTTGCGTATCAGGATTCGTCTCGTCGTTCTGAGCAACTTTCATGTACAAAATTTTTCCATCCGAGCTACGGTTTATTTTATATTAATTATAAAAGATTTAATCATTTTTAGAATTTATTTTCCATCCGAGCTACGTCATCATGACGTCAGCAGTCAACAAGGTGTTAACTAGGTCAAACTGACGTGTGGGTCCAAGCTGTCATTGACTGTTTAGTTAAATAACAACAGTTAATTAGGTTAATTAAACAAGATTAATTAAGTTAATTAATTCTTTAATTAATAATTAATTGATATTTTAATTATTATTTATTTGTTTTAATTCCTTTCCTTCCTTTTTTCTATAAAAGGTTCTGGGGCGTCGGCCCCGTTTGGCAGTGGCCCAGAGGGCCATAGTGGGTCGCGCGTTAACGGGCGCTGGTGCCCAGCCCGATTGGGCATACGCCCAGATTGACAGGGGGCGCCGGCCACAGGCGCAACGAGGCTAGCCGCCGGAGGCGGCAGTGGCAAGGCCACTGCGGGGTGGTGCTGGGGCGCGGGGCAGCAATCGGTTGCGGAGGTGGGCGCGGGGAGCGGTGGCCGGGCAGGGCGAGCAACGGTGGCCTTCGGCTTCAGCAGCAGTGCAGAACGGGACAACGGTCGGGGCCAACACGGGCGGCGGATGGCGAGGCGGTGAGCAAGGGGCAGGCACGGGCGCGGGCAAAACACGGCCACGACGACCTTGGGCGCGGGAAGGTGGCGTGGAGCTGGCAGGCACGACGAAAGTGGCACGGGCACATGGCCGCGGACGCGCAGCGACGTGCATGGTGTGGCGAACGGCAAAGAGACGGGGGCGAAATGGGGATCGAGGGCGCGCTCACCGGGCCCTGTAGGCGTGCAATAGCGTACTCGGGAAGAGCTTGATGGCGGCATGCTCCGGCGATGGGGACGGCGTCATCGTGCGCGAGCAGATCCGTCGAGGGAGAGGGAGATGGGAGTACGAGGTGGCGGGCGACGGAGCCGACGAGGGAGAGTCGAGGACGGGCAGTCCGACGGGGAGGTCCGGCGAACGGCGGGGCGGCGTCAGGCGGCGAGATCAGGTCGATCCCGATCTGGATCACGAGAGGGGAGGGGAATGAGCAACGGGGGGGGGGGGGGGAGTGGGGCGAGTGGGTTAGGGTTTCGGTCGGGGCTGACCAGGGTATAGACCAGGGAAGGGGGCCGGTTGGGCCAAGTAGGCCGGTTGGGTGGGATGGGCCGGCTGGCTGGCCAGCTGGGCCTCACGGCCCAGGGGGGGGGGGTGGAACTGGTTTTTTTGTTTGTTCTCTTTTGTTTTGTTTCTATTTTGTTTTCTGTTGCACTTTTAACAATAATCCATTCTTGTAAAAATGCGTAGCTGGTTTCAACATTTAGTATTCAACATAACTCACTGCCACTAAAAACTTTGGGAGCGATTAGTAGTTGTTTCGTATTTTTATTAAATGGAAATGACCTAAATGTGGTGGTCTTGGTTACTATTTTCATATCCAGGGGCGTTTTAAACCTTTAGAAAAATGTTGATTGATGCATGAAAATTATCTAAGGAATATTTAAAACCTAATGCACATTTTTAATTCACTATTTTATGAAACTAATTTGATTTGTTATTTGAATTTGTATGTGAACTAATTTTGAAACGAGCGAGGTTTAGCAAAATTTTAATTACGATGACCTGGCATCTTTAACAGGGGTTTACTGTAGCTTAAATATCAGGGTGTCACAACACCAGTGCGTCCCGCATGTCCCGCGCGCATCCGACGCGCCCGACGAGCGCGACCACACCACGCGACGTAGCTTATTCCAACACACACACCCTAAGCCACGACCAAGAGGAGTCCGTCGTCGTCGATTTTGGCATCGGCCAAGAGAGCCTGCTCCGCCGCCGGTCCTTTCCGCAGCTGCGGGCACTCGCGCGGATGTGCCCGTGCTCCCGCACTTGTAGCAGCGCCTGTGCCTGTTGCCGCCGCTCCCCGACGCCATGCTGCGCCCGTCGTCGTCGTCCCGTGCTCCGCCTTGCTGCTGCTCTCGCGCCCGCCACTGTGCCGCCATGAACACGAGCTGTCCGTCCGCCCGCTCGCCGCTGTCCTGCCGTCGACGCCGAACTCGCTCGTCGAACACGCGTAGCCGCCCGAGCGCTTCGTCGAACGCCATCGTCGTCACGTCGTGGAACTGCTCGATGCCGGCGACGACGGGGAAGAGCCGATCCGGCACCACATCCAGTAGCTTCTTGACGAGCGCCGCGTCGCCCAGCGTCTCCCCGAGGTTGGCGTACCTCGCCGCCATCGCCGCGAGCCTCCCGCCGTACACGTCGAGCTCCTCGCCGTCCGCCATCTTCAGGCGGTCAAATTCACCGCGCAGCATCGCCAGCCTCGCCGCGCGGACCCGATCAGCACCGACGAACCTCACCTTCAGGGAGTCCCATACCTCCCTGGCGGTGAGCTTCATCGACACCTGCAGCAGCACATCCTCCGGCAACGCCCCGAGAAGCAACGCGCGCGCCATCTTGTCCTTCCGCGTGTTCACCGCCGCGTCGCCCGGTGCCACCGCCTCCCATACGGTGTGGACGTCGAGGATCGCCTGCGCCTTGATGGCCCAGACCGTGTAGTTGTCCGCGGTCAGCATCGGCATCGCCATCGTTGCCGATCCGCCCGCGCCGCCGCCGTGTGGGACGAGTGCCGTGGTCGCCGGTGATCGCCCGAACCGAAGCTTTGTATACCAATTGTTAGAACCGCTCTCTCACACGGGTGGCTGGAGGTAGACGAAGGAGTACAAGCAGATAGTTTTTGGTGGCCAGCCGCACACACAGCCTCGGCCTTTTCTCACTTCTATTCTCCTGGCACTGTCAAGCAAACATGGTACAACTCTTAAGTAGCAGACTCACGCATGCGTAGCCGGCCCGTCATGCTAGCCACTAACTGAATGACCCACACGACCTCGCATGCAGGGAACGAGCACACGACCTAACTACCAGCTAACTCCATGCGCACGCAACGCACTCCCACGCGCACACCGCGTTCGACGGTAATGGAACTGCCAATGCATCTAGCTAGCTAACGTGACGATACCATCACGCCATACATACACACACACGCCACACATCCGCTGCGTCCCTCCCGTCCTGCGCGCACCGACAAGCCCGACACCACCAGTGCGTCCCACACGTCCCGCGCGCATCCGATGTGCTCGACGAGCGCGACCACACCACGCGACGTGGCTTATTCCAGCACACCCCCCTAAGCCACAGCCTAGAGGAGTCCGTCGTCGTCGTCGTTGGCACCGGCCAAGAGAGCAGGCTCCGCTGCCGGTCCTTTCCGCAGCTGCGGGCACTCACGTCGGAAGTGCCCGTGCTCCCCGCACTTGTAGCAGCGCTTGCGCCTGTTGTCGCCGCTCCCCGACACCACGCTGTGCTCGTCGTCGTCATCCCGTGCTCCGCCTTGCTGCCACTCTCGCGCCCGCCACTGTGCCGCCGTGAACGGGAGTTGTCCATCCGCCCGCTCGCTGCTATCCTGCCGTCGACGCCGAACTCGCTCGTCGAACGCGCGCAGCCGCCCGAGCGCTTCGTCGAACGCCATCGTTGTCACGTCGTGGAACTGCTCGATGTCGGCGACGATGGGAAGAGCCGATCCGGCACCGTATCCAGCAGTTTCTTGACGAGCGCTGCGTCGCCCAGTGTCTCCCCGAGGTTGGTGTACCTCGCCGCCATCGCCGCGAGCCTCCCGCCGTACACGTCGAGCTCCTCGCCGTTCGCCATCTTCAGGCAGTCAAATTCGCCGCGCAGTGTCGCCAGCCTTGCCACGCAGACCCGATCGGCATCGACGAACCTCACCTTCAGGGAGTCCCATACCTCGCTGGCGGTGAGCTTTGTCGACACCTGCAGCAGCACATCCTCCGGCAATGCCCCGAGAAGCAACGCGCGTGCCATCTTGTCCTTCTGCGTGTTCACCGCCACGTCGCCCGGCGCCACCGCCTTCCATACGGTGTGGACGTCGAGGATCTCCTGCGCCTTGATGGCCCAGACCGTGTAGTTGTCCGCGGTCAGCATCGGCATCGCCATCATCGCTGATCCGCCCACGCCGCCGCCGTGTGGGACGAGTGCCATGATCGCCGGTGATCGCCCAAACCGAAGCTCCGTATACCAATTGTTGGAACCGCTTTCTCACACGGATGGCTGGAGGTAGACAAAGGAGTACAAGCACATAGTTTTTGGTGGCCAGCCGCACACACAGCCTCGGCCTTTTCTCACTTCTATTCTCCTGGCACTGTCAAGCAAACATGGTACAACTCTTAAGTAGCAGACTCACGCATGCATAGCCGGCCCGTCATGCTAGCCACTAACTGAATGACCCACACAACCTAGCATGCAGGGAACGAGCCCACGCTATAACTACCAGCTAACTCCATGCGCACGCAACGCGCTCCCACGGCGTTCGACGGCAATGGAACTGCCAATGCATCTAGCTAGCTAATGTGACGGTACCATCACGCCATACATACACACACACGCCACACATCTGCTGCGTCCCGTCCGCCCCGCGCGCACCCAACGCGCCCGACAAGCCCGACACCATCAGTGCGTCCCGCACGTCCCGCGTGCATCCGACACGCCTGACGAGCGCGACCACACCACGCGACGTGGCTTATTCCAACAACACTTACGCACATATCAGATCGCTAATCTCTTCGACGTGCAACAATTCGTTCGCCTCTCATCTCCGCAGGCAATAGCGATCATATCGCTCCAGGACTCCAGGCTTCAGCCTCCAAGATCAGAAGTGGAGAAGGAACATTGAGGATGGAGCGCCGAGGCAGGCAGGTGCCGATCCAAGGACACATTTGATGAGCGGCAACAACACAAGGGGAAAAGGTAATTTATTTTCACATAGATGTACATGCCTTTAAAAATTATAGAAGTACAATCATACAAACTATAGACATTAATCATCTGGTAGGACTAGGGTTCCTACCGGGTCTACTCCTTAGGTTATAAGGGCATGACATCGGAGATAGGGGGCGAGGGCGCGAGCTCTGGTGTGACGGCGCTGTCGCAAGGGAGGATGAGGGAGGCGGCGAGGAATGAGAGGCGGCTAGGGTTAGGGGTCCGGCTCCTCTGGGAGCCGGGCAATAATAATTCTGTTTATTGCTTAATCTCGAAAAGGTGTTTTACAACTAATATTTATAACCTCGAAACAAATAGCCTAAGATAATTTGTGGGCCAAGCCCCTAACTACTGCCCGGTGGGCCTCCTCCGGTTATAAGCTAAACCAGTCATAACATCTCTCCCCGCCTGCGCAAACAGCTCATCCTCGAGTTGAAAGTCTGGATAGTGATGGCGGAAGTCGTCACGCGGCTCCCAAGTAGCCTCCTCCACCGGAAGGCCCGCCCACTGGATCAAAACGAACCACACCCCGCGACGGAGCTGCGCCTTCAACACTGTTGGGGATATAACTGCTAAGCGTAAACCGGCCAGGAGGGGCCGGTTCACCTTCAACTATATTGAAGCCCATGAAGACCCAGAAGACGGTGCTTTACTAATGAAGCTTAGAGGCCCAGAGCCCAAGGGCGGATTAGGGCCCATAGTGGTAAACCGCCATGGTTATGTAACTTGTATTGTAAGATAGGAAAGGAGAGACTGAGTCAGACACTTGTATGAGTTGGCCTCGGGACTCTGTAGACTGACCGGGCGTCAACCTATGTATATAAAGGGACGACCCGGCGGCGGTTCAGGGATAAGAAACAACAACTCGAGACCTATGCAAAGCGTATTTGCTTCCTGGTCATCGAAACCCAATCAATTCCATCACAACTAGACATAGGCTTTTACCTTCATCGAAGGGGCCAAACTAGTATGAAACTCCCGTGTCCTTTGCCTGGTTTAAACCCCTTCAAGCTAACCCGACGCGATGGCTCCATGACTAAGTCCTGTCATAAGGACATCTGACGTGTTAATTCCACGACAGTTGGCGCCCACCATGGGGCTACCGCACGATGGTTTTGAGTTCTTGAAGGGCAGCTCTGAAGGACTCAAAGGGTACGTGGTTGGCTGGATGACCAAGAGTCATCGCGGTAAGCTCTACATCGACGACGAAGGATGGGGCCCCGAGGCCAGCTCAATCGAGTACGGGTACCGGGTACCCTTTGGCGGAATTCATGTCTTCATCGGCAAGATCGGCGAACCGGGCCCTGAGCCGGACATCTGCACCGACCTCGTCGAGACGACTCAGCATACGAGTCCTGCCCGGGTTAAGCCCACCATGAAGCATGCGTTCGTAGGATGTGTCCATGGGATCAGATCTAAACCGGTGTCTGAAGGCGAGACAGCTGTTTATTCCGACGGCGAGTCATCCACTGGTGAAACCGAGTCTCTATACCAAGTTCATGATGGTGTGTTCGAAGGATATTCCGATGGCAACAGTATTCCGGACCTCCTTGAACCACCAAGTCGGGTTGCTGTTTTCATGGTCGGAACACAACCCACTTTGTAGTCTTCATCTACAGCGGCAATGAATACCGGATCAACGGCCGCGGCAGGAGGCCCGGTGCACCGACCGGCTCAAGTTCTCTTCGGTTTGATGGATGCCTGGGCAACCTTGTTAACCACGACAGTTACCCCGGAGACGCAGGATCAGCACAATGCGGACATTGCGAAGCTGAAGGACCAGATAACGCAGGCTAAGGAGGACCTGGCAACTGAGGATGCTAGGATGGCTGAAGAACGGGCCACTTTGGATGCCCAGTCACAGCAGATACAGGCGCAGAATTACCGGCTCATGTTGGATCAGAATGCATCAAACGACGTAATGCGAAGGAAGTATCAATCACGTATGCAGCCGGTCTTCGAAGGATTGAATC
This sequence comes from Triticum aestivum, assembly GCF_018294505.1. Taxonomy (NCBI): domain Eukaryota; kingdom Viridiplantae; phylum Streptophyta; class Magnoliopsida; order Poales; family Poaceae; genus Triticum; species Triticum aestivum. The sequence continues at coordinate 420,065,743 of NC_057795.1, read as the reverse complement.
TCTTTAATACACCGGGGGCTGGGCCGAGTAATCCGGCAACTGCAAACCGGACCGATGTGCCTAGGGTAGTGCCGGATCAACCACGGATGACGGAACCACCTCAACGAACGGATAACCCACCGCAATACGTGTCCACACCATCGGGTCACTTTTCGAGCCCTTTGGATAACATGATTGCCGCAACATCTCGCCTGGCAGCCATTCCGATGGAGGGCGATTCACCGGCGGCGATTGAGACGCGGCGGGCCAGGGATCTTCCTCAAACCGCCGTGGTGCAGCAGCAGGCTTATTCCTATATCCGAGATAGAATTCATTCAACCCCCCGTCTGAGCAAAAGCTATAGTAGGCACATGGATGAACCGGAAGTGTCTAGCAGTGCACGGCGCTGTAATGTCCCGCAAGGACCCAATCCGGTGCGCAGTGAGGTAAATGCTCAAGACGTGGTGGATAATGGCAGAGCACGAAGGGAGGCCGCTTTGGCAACACAATATGTGGGTCGTTATCAACCCGCCCCGGTTCAACCAGCGGCGTCAGTAGACCGAGGCACCGGGCTTGCCTTCAGTTCCTGGGGAGTGTCGTGTCTCATTCCGGCTCTCCGTAATGTGCGGCTGCCCAAGGATTTCAAGGGTCCATGTAAGGTGCCTAGTTACACCGCAGATCAGCCACCTGAGGCGTGGGTCGAGAGTTATGAGATGGCAATGGAGATGCTGGATGTGGATGAAGCGGCCTGTGCAAAGTACTTCACGATGATGTTGGAAGGGACAACCCATACTTGGTTGAAAAATTTAGCAGCCAACTCTATCGAGTCATGGGATCAGTTGAAGGCCCGGTTTATAGCCAATTTCAAAGACACATGCAAACAGCCTATGTCCATTGTGGATCTGGACGCCTGTGTTGAAGGGGAGAACGAGTCAACAACTCATTGGGTGCGTCGGGTTTCGGAAGTTTTGCATTCGTCAGACCGGATTAATGCTGGCCAAGAAATCATAACGCTAGAGCGTAATTGTCGGTTTAAGTCACTAAATATGAAGTTGGGACGGCTCAAGCGCCACTGCAATGACATGGGAACACTTATGGCAGCCTTGGTCAAATATGCCGATTCTGATAATACCAAGGATCCTGATTCTGATGAGGAGAAACCGGAGAAGGGAAAGAAGAACGGCGGTGCAAAGGGACATCATCATAACCAAGGAGGCCATGGGAATAATGGTAAGCGCAAGGCAGATAGTTCAGATCTTGTGGCTAACACCAATATGCAGCGTCGTAAAGGTAATCCGCCTCAGCGCGGTGGAGGGATGAATCTGGAGCGTCTGTTAAACCAGCCTTGCCCAAAGCATGGGACCAAGGAGGCCCCTGCCACACATCTTTGGAAAGATTGTTATATCATGAAGGAGTTCAAGAACTCTGATCTCTTCCGGTATGACCAGGGTCCATCGGGCGGTTCAGGTCCAGGTTTTCATGGTGGCGGCGGTTCAAACTCTGGATTTCAGAATAATCAGGGCAACCAGAATAACCAAGGTGGTAATGGCCAACAGAATAATCAAGGAAATCAACAGCAGTCAGGTTATCAAAGTCACCCCAAGCAGTTGAATGGTGGGCAGTATCATGTGTTCACTACTAGCCTGTGCAAGCGCGATTAGAAGCTTCACAAAAGGGCAGTTGATGCTGTTGAACCGGCAGTGCGACGTTATTTGCGGTGGTTCGAGCAGCCCATTGTGTGGAGCAGAGAGGATCATCCGCCCCAGGTGGACAACCCGGGTCATCTGGCTTTTGTGGTAGCACCTTAGGTGGGAGTTTATAAGTTTACCAAAGTTCTGATGGATGGAGGGAGCAGTATCAACATCCTGTACTATGAGACTTTTTGTCGCATGGGGTTGACAGACAAGAGTCTTAAACCGTCAAACACTGTTTTTCATGGTGTAGTACCAGGTAAATCGGCATATCCTGTTGGCAAAATCGCTTTGGAGGTTGTGTTTGGAGATGAGCATGATTCCATGTCTGAAACATTGACCTTTGAAGTGGTGAGAATCTAGAGCCCATATCACGCACTGTTTGGACGGCCGACTTACGCAAAATTCATGGCGAGGCCCTGCTATATTTATTTACAGCTCAAAATGCCGGGTCATAAGGGGACTATAACAGTACATGGAAGTCGAAAGATCACTTTGGATTGTGAGGAAGGTGATGCGGCTTATGCTGAGTCGGTTTGTGCTACCGAGGAGCTGAAGTTCTATAAAGACAATGTTGATCCGGCAGACATGACCCCTCTAAAGAAGCCCACCACTGAGCATGACCCAACCCTGAAGTTCAAACCGGCTGATGAGACTAAACTTGTTGACTTTGTTCCTGGCGATTCATCCAAACAGTTTAGCATCAGCACCAATCTGGATCCGAAATAGGAAAGCGCGCTCATCAAGTTCATCGGTGAGAACCGGGACATTTTTGCATGGAAGCCTTCTGACATGCCAGGTGTACCAAGGGAACTCGCTGAGCACACTCTCAATATTGATCCCAAGTTTAAACCGGTCGAGCAATTTCTTTGCCGCTTTAACGAGGAAAGACGCAAGGCCATTGGTGAAGAGGTAGCTCGGCTGTTGGCTGCTAGGTTTATCGTCGAAGTATTTCACCCCGAGTGGTTGGCTAATCCGGTGCTTGTTCTTAAGAAAAACGACACCTGGCGTATGTGTGTGGACTACACAGATTTGAACAAAGCTTGTCCAGTAGATCCTTTTGCTCTCCCGCGTATTGATCAGATTATTGATGCGACAGCAGGTTGTGAGCGCCTGAGTTTCTTGGATGCTTATTCAGGTTATCATCAGATTAAAATGTCAGTTAAGGACCAGGAGAAGACAACCTTCATCACTCCCTTTGGAGCCTTCTACTATGTTTCTATGCCCTTTGGGCTAAAAAGTGCCCAGGCAACTTATCAGCGTTGTGTGCAAAATTGTCTTCACACGCAGATCGGGCGTAATGTTCATGCCTATGTGGATGACATTGTGGTAAAATCCAGAAAGAAGGAAACCTTGATAGATGACCTCAAGGAGAAGTTTGACAATCTTCGAGTTTACAAAATGATGCTCAATCCGGACAAGTGTGTTTTTGGTGTTCCGGCAGGCAAGCTCTTAGGATTTCTGGTGTCCAATAGAGGCATTGAGGCTAATCCGGAAAAAATCAAAGCGATTACATCCTTGACTAAACCGAAGTGTATCAATGATGTTCAGCGTCTGGCGGGTCGAATTGCAACCCTTAGCCGGTTTATCAGCCGTTTGGGAGAGAAGGCGATTCCTTTGTATCAAATGTTGAAGAAGATAGACGATTTCGTCTGGAGTGATGCAGCTAATGCGGCATTTGAGGACTTAAAGCAACAGTTGGTTGAACCGCGGGTCCTTGCTGCTCCGGTTGATAAGGAGCCCTTGCTATTATACGTGGCTGCTAATGCCCGTGCAGTTAGTGTGGCAATTGTGGTTGAACGTAAGGAGGCTGGAAAGGAATATCCGGTTCAACAGCCAGTTTAATATATCAGCGAAGTGCTGATCGAGTCAAAACAATGATATCCGCATTGGCAGAAGCTGGTGTATGGAGTTTTTATGGCAAGTCGGAAGCTCAAGCAATATTTTCAAGGCCATCCCATCAAGTGGTTGGTTCTGCTCCTTTGGGCGATATAATTCAGAACAGGGAAGCAACTGGCCGGGTTGCAAAGTGGGCAATTGAACTTGGTCCACATGGATTGAAGTATATGCCTCGAACGGCCATCAAATCTCAGGCGCTGGTTGACTTCATCAATGATTGGACCGAGTTACAGGCACCAGAGGACAAACCGGACAATACATACTAGACTATTCACTTTGATGGGTCCAGGCAATTGGAAGGCTCGGAGGCTGGAGTTGTCCTTACTTCCCCTCGAGGTGATAAAATTTGTTATGTCCTCCGCTTAATGTTTCAGTGTACTAACAATGCAGCTGAGCATGAAGCCTTACTCCACGGTCTCCGCGTGGCTAAGGAAATGAACTTAAGCCGGGTTCGCTGTTTTGGAGATTCTGATCTGGTGGCTCAGCAAGTTTCTGGTACTTGGGATTCTAAGGATCCACTCATGGCGGCTTATAGACGTGAGGTCGATATTGTGGCAGGTCACTTTAAGGGTTATCAGGTTGAACACATTGACCAGCGCAAAAATGAAGCAGCAGATGCTTTAAGCCGACTGGGATCTAGCGTAAACCGGTACCACCCAATACCTTTTTAGATATCTTGCATAACCCGTTTGTTAAGTTGCCTACAGAGGAGGACTTAGCTGTTCCTATCCAGAAGCCCAATTGATGGCCGCTTTACATATCACTCCGGATTGGACGGCTCCATATTTGGCGTATATCAACCAGGGCGAGTTACTAGATGATGAGGTCTTCGCCAGACAGATAATCTGGCGGTCCAAGTCCATGGTTATTCACAATGGCGAGTTACATCGTTGCAGTGTTTCGGGCGTATTCCAACATTGTGTTTCTCCTGAAGAAGGACAAGAGATTCTACGTGAAATCCATGAAGGGGATTGTGGTCACCATGCCGGTTCAAAGCCCTGGTGGCTAAAGCTTTTCGTCATGGGTTCTATTGGTTGACAGCTCATACTAATGCGGAGAATCTGGTAAAGCGGTGTGACGCTTGTCAGAAGTTTTCACGTCGAGCTCATGTTCCGGCTGAAGAGCTACGGATGATTCCTATCACTTGGCCGTTTGCCACTTGGGGGCTTGATATGGTGGGACCTTTTAAGCACTCCCAGGATAAGAAGACCCACCTGTTGGTGGCGGTTGACAAGTTCACTAAATGGGTGGAAGCGGAGCCCGTCAGCAAGTGTGATGCAGCCACGGCGGTTCAATTTCTCAAAAAGATCATTTTCCGTTTTGGCTTTCCACACAACATCATCACAGATAATGGCACAAACCTTTCTAAAGGCGAGATGGAGGAGTTTTGTCAACGAGAGCACATCCGGCTTGATGTAGCGTCCGTGGCTCATCCCCAGTCCAATGGTCAAGCTGAGAGGGAGAATCAAGAGATCCTAAAGGGTATCAAGCCCCGGCTTATGGTTCCTTTGAAGCGGACGCCGGGTTGTTGGGTGGAAGAATTACCATCTGTGTTATGGAGTATAAATACCACCCCAAACCGATCTACGGGTTATACACCTTCTTCATGGTTTACGGGGCTGAGGCCGTCCTCCCAAGTGATATTCGTCATGACTCGCCCCGGGTTGCCAATTATGTTGAAGCGGACAATGAGCAAGCACGCCAAGAGGCGCTGGACCTGTTAGATGAGAAACAGGACATGGCTCTGGCTCGATCGGCGGTTTATCAACAAGACCTGCGGCATTATCACAGCCGCCGGGTTAAGACAAGAACCTTTCAAGAAGGCGACTTAGTGCTTCGGATCATCCAGGATCATACCGATATGCACAAGTTATCCCCGCTGTCGGTGTCAAAACCAGCGGATCTCGGGTAGGGGGTCCCGAACTGTGCGTCTAGGCGGATGGTAACAGGAGACAAGGGACACGATGTTTTACCCAGGTTCGGGCCCTCTTGATGGAGGTAAAACCCTATGTCCTGCTTGATTAATATTGATGATGTGTGTTACAAGAGTAGATCTACCACGAGATCAAGGAGGCTAAACCCTAGAAGCTAGCCTATGGTATGATTGTTGTTCGTCCTACGGACTAAAGCCATCCGGTTTATATAGACACCGGAGAGGGCTAGGGTTACATAGAGTCGGTTACAATGGTAGGAGATCTACATATCCGTATCGCCAAGCTTGCCTTCCACGCCAAGGAAAGTCCCATCCGGACACGGGACGAAGTCTTCAATCTTGTATCTTCATAGTCTTGGAGTCCGGCCGATGATGATAGTTCGGCTATCCGGACACCCCCTAGTCCAGGACTCCCTCAGTAGCCCCTGAACCAGGCTTCAATGACGACGAGTCCGGCGCGCATATTGTCTTCGGCATTGCAAGGCGGGTTCCTTCCTCCGAATAATTTATAGAAGATTGTGAACACCAGGATAGTGTCCGGCTCTGCAAAATAAATTCCACGTACCACCGTAGAGAGAATAATATTACACAAGTTCAATCTGCTGACGTATTTGGTGGCGTGACGTCACACCACTACCAAGCCTTTACTAGAATTGTTTTTATTGTACCACCTCAGCGCGTTTAGCCAAGCGGTTTCCTTGGCACGTCTTGTCGAAGCACAGATCGTGTTCCCCTTATTCCGGGATTCCCATCAATACGGACGTGGGTAACCCAACCGCGCCATTGATTGCGGCACTTGGGAGATAAGCGAGTTTTATCAGGCCGGTGGGGACACATGTTTTTGTCCGCCCATATAAGGGGATAGAGATCCAACCCTTTTACCTGTGCCTTCTTCCTCCTTGGCTTATCCATCTCCGCGAACTCGAGCTCCAGCGCCCAAGTCCGCACATCTCACCTCAACCTTCTCCAACTATTCCGGAGCGGGAGGCAAGTGGATGGCCTCCTCCGTCACGGAGGGGCACATCCAAAAGCTACGCAACGCCGGATATTTGTCCAGCAACATCACACACCGGCTCCCCAACGAGGGAGAGCTCATCCCCACCCCCAGGCCCCATGAGAGGGTAGTATTTCTTCCCCATTTCCTCCGCGGACTGGGCTTCCCACTCCATCCCTTTGTCCGGGGGCTCATGTTCTACTACGGCCTGGATTTCCATGATCTGGCCCCGAATTTCATCCTCAACATCTCGGCGTTCATCATCGTGTGTGAGGCCTTCCTCTGCATCCAGCCCCACTTCGGCTTGTGGCTCAAGACCTTCAGTATCAAGCCGAAGGTTGTGAAGGGCAGTCAAGCGGAGTGCGGAGGCGCCATGGTGGGCAGGATGTCCCATGTTACTTGGCTTGAGGGCACTTTCGTGGAAACCATTAAGGGGTGGCAATCGGGGTGGTTCTACATCACCGAGCCGCGTGACCCTGAATGGGCAGCGGCCCCCGAATTCAGATCTGGCATCCCCACACGGCTCACCTCCTGGAAAGAGAGCGGCCGGACATGGGGTGATTCGGAGGAGCTGACCGGACTCCAAGCCTGCATCCAAAAGCTAGTGGACAAGAAGCTCAAGCTTGTCAACGTAGTCCAGGTCATGCTCATCCGCCGGATTCTCCCGTGCCAACGACGGGGCTTCAATATGTGGGAGTTCGATCCGGTGCAGCACCAGACTTTGAGCGGGCTCTTCGACACTACATACGAAGACGTCTGGAGGGTGCTGTTTAAGGGTGCCGAGGCCCCCACATCCGCTACCGAAGATCGCGGATTCAGCTCGCAGCGTCCAGCTGACGAGGTAAGCGATTTTGCCCTTTACGGGACGCTTGTTTTCCATAGTTTGACTCTATGCGGGATCTAAACTCCCTCTCCTTTGACAGGACTGGCTGGAGAAGGCCGAACAGACTATCTGTCCGGCCCCATTACCAGAGGACCCAGCGGACGCCCGCTTAACGGGGCTGCTGGCTCCGGCACCCCACGTGGTGCCGGAGAAGAAGGCCAAGAAGAAGGCCACGGGCACTCGGAAGAGTTCCCGTTTTCAGGTGTTATCGGATGATGACTCCGAGGCAGACTCCTCCCACAAAGGCGAGGAGGAGAAGAAGAAAGCCTCTCCCCCAGCGGGGGGAGGGAAGAAAAGGAAGGCCTCCCCAACGAGGGAGGCCGAAGGGTCCAAGAAGGGAAGGACTCTTCCCCCGGACTGCTCTGCCAACGCCGGCGACGACGACGAGGATTGGCCCCCAAGGGCCAAGCCCCTGGCGAGATCGTAAGTATCCGGACTCCCGAATAACTTCATGATTTTTCTTTTCGCCACATGGTGTCTTTCTAATGCCGCATACAACCCTGCAGTCCGCCCAAGGATGATCTTCCCGCTTCGTCGAGCGGGTCCTTGGGTGCGTCGGATATGGATTCCCTTCCGACCGCCTCCACCCCCCGTGATGCGGACGATGCCGAGGTGGGATCCCGGGAAGGGACCTACCAGGAGGAGGAGGCCCCGGAGGTGTCGCAGAACAACCTCCCGGACTTTGCACCGGACTCGGCCCCGGAACCCATAGTGGCTCCGGAGTCCGGCGGGCGGCCCCTTCGTAAGAAGGGCAAGACCGTGACGCCGGCAGCCTCCGTCCAACCGGAGGCGCCGGATAGCTTGCTGGAGGCGCTCAATGGCGCCTCCATCAAAGAGGAACACCGCACTGTTATGAGTGCGGTGATTCAGAAGGTTCAGCTCGCCAAGAGCGGGCTGACCGAAGCCTGCAGCAGCCTTCTAACAGGCTTTGAGGTAAGAATTTCGATATATGTAAAATAGTACCGCATAGACAGTAGCCCCTGATGCTCGGTTCGGTGTTCGGAAAGAAAAGCCGGACTGAGGATCTAAAAAGATATACGCAGGAGTCATAAAAAATATGTCAATATGGGATTGCAGGCTGTGCTGCTGACCTCTGCCGCACTGACTGCGGAGGTCAATACTTTGAAGCAAAGCCTCGAGCGGTCCGAGAACGAGCTCGGCCGTGCCAAGAAGCAGCTCGAGGACAATGAAGGTGAGTAACACCTTATTAAAAATGTACCTTACAGAAAAGGATTTTGGTTGCAAGAAGAATGACAAGGATAACGTGGGTATTGCAGGGGCCACAAGCGAGGTGGCGACCCTGAAGGAGGCGGTGTCCGCGGCCGAACGTAATGCGGCCGTGGAACGCACCGAGCGAGAGAGGCAGGAGGCGCGGGTGGCGGAGGTACGGCAAGAGCTCCAGGCTCTCGTGGAAAAACACGAGAGTTTGGAGCGTGACTCGAAGACTCGAGAGTCCGAGCTTGCAACGGCTCTTGAGAGTGCCAAAGCCGCTAAGGCAGAAGCCTATAAGGCCCTCCAGGAAGTCGAGGCGTTGAAGAAAATAGCGGCGGGTAAGGCATTTTTCATGCAAAGTAAGCATGTGAGTGTGAATTACCTATCACTTACCCGAATTCGGAGCTCTCCAGGAGCGTTCGCAGATCTGCCCCGCAGCGTGTCCGATGCTGCCGCTTTCTACAGGGCCGAGGAGGGGAGCTCGATGGAGAAGGTCTTCTGGTCTCAGTATGCTGAGGCCGGACATCCGGTGCCCCTTAGCGACCAGCTGAAGCAGCTGGTCGAGCTCCACAAGGTGGCCGAACAGGCCATGAAGGGCCTCATAGTTCGGCTATGGCCTAAGGAGGCCATGACTGGGAGCTACTTCGGCCTGGTGCGGCGGCTGGTGGATGCGTGTCCATGGGTTGAAGTCATCAAGCACTCCGCCTGTATTGAAGGTGCCCGTCGGGCCCTTGCCCGCGCAAAGGTGCACTGGGGCAAGATGGATGCTCAGAAGCTTGTGACGGACGCGCCACCGCAGGGCAAGGAGCATCGCACGCCCGAGATGTATTATAAGAGTGTCCTGAAGGGTGCCCGCATTATTGCGGGTGAGTGCTCCAAAGATGTAATATTTGAGTAGACTCGCATTTTGTTATCCTGTGCGCTGAAAACTTAGTTCATATGCGCTAAGCAACGCTTGTTAATTTAAAATATTACCTTCTGTGCGGCTGTTTATCAAATCTGAGAGATGGCAAGTCGTCGGCTTCAGCCCCCATGCCACGAGTGCTGGGGTGTTCGGGATAAATTTGAGCACTCTTGTTCCCATTTTTGGGTCCATCTAGGGAGGCGCTCAACACAACGAACAAGGCAACCGGACTTATAATGCTTGAACACTCTCACTTAGCCATAGAATTCTATAATTTTAAATTTCGGCGAAGCCCCTAGTATTCGGAAGGCCGAATTTGGGGCGCTATCCACGCCTGGGCCGGACAAAGCCGGCTCCTCGCTCTAAGCGGCATAAGTCTTTAGGGACTCGCAAAAAACCTCTCGAACAGCGACCAGCTCTCGCCTCATCATGACGGTCAGTTTTAGCTTTCTCCACTGAGGCGCTCGCCCAGCTCAACTGGGGCGCAATCGCAGTGGTTCTCCCAGTGCTACCTTAGCCGATACAACGGAACGTAAGGTACCAAAACATGGGAGCCGGGCAAACCCAACTATTGACCCAAGACATGATTCGGAGCCGATGCATATAATGCTATAAGTTCGGGGTGCCGCACTTGTGAAAGTGTTCGGACTTATCACACCATGATGCGGGAAACATAAGCCCCTGGTGTATTTAGCCATACCAAAATGTACGGATGCAACATGTCATAAATGAACATATGTATAAGAAAGAAATGCAATTGGAAGCAAAAAGGTGCTGCATTACTTATTCAAGAAAAACTGCTGTGAATGCAGAACGATACAAATGGTGCGATAAGCAAGGGATGGGACTATTAAACATGTCCCCCTCCAGGGGTAGGCTGCGGAATGGTGTATAAAACAGATTTAATGCTCGTAATGGAGACCACCTGGATATTCGTTGTAGCCTTTCTCCTTCCCTGGCTGTTGCATCGTGAGTTCGGCAGGTCTGCTACCGGACAGGGCCTCTGACGAACGGAGTCCTGTGGGTAAAAAGAAAAAGGAAAAAGAAAAAAAAGAACGACACACTTGAGGGCCCCTGGTGTGGTTGAGCCGCATTCTGGGCCTATCGTGGTCGTGCCCCTCTCCCCATGCCCATGGTATCTCCAAGGCGTAATGGTGTACGCGAAGGACCTGTCTTGACGTTTTGCAGGGGCTGGGGTTGGGGCCGCACTGCTACGCATGCTCGGAACGTGCCAGGTGATCTTGTTGTAGGTTACTCCGTGCACGTTTAGCCGTGCCCGGTCACTTAACGGCCGGACTCAAGAATTGCCTTAAGAGGCCGCACTGTACTTCTGCTGCGAGAGCCGCTGTATGTTCCTCCGTTCGGAGAGAGCGTTCAGTGTTTCCGTTGACCGTGATGACTCCTCGAGGGCCTGGCATCTTGAGCTTGAGGTATGCGTAGTGCGGCACCGCGTTGAACTTTGCAAACGCGGTACGTCCGAGCAGAGCATGATAGCCGCTGCGGAACGGAACTATGTCGAAGATTAACTCCTCGCTTCGGAAGTTATCCGGGGATCCGAAGACCACTTCCAGTGTAACTGAGCCTGTACAATTGGCTTCTACACCTGGTATGACGCCTTTAAAGGTCGTCTTGGTAGGTTTAATCCTTGAGGGGTCTATGCCCATTTTGCGCACTGTATCCTGATAAAGCAGATTCAGGCTGCTGCCGCCGTCCATCAGGACTCTGGTGAGGTGAAATCCATCGACGATTGGGTCTAAAACCAATGCGGCGAATCCGCCGTGGCGGATGCTGGTGGGGTGGTCCCTTCGGTCAAAAGTGATCGGGCAGGAGGACCATGGATTGAACTTCGGGGCAACTGGCTCCATCGCGTATACATCCCTGAGTGCACGCTTCCGCTCCCTTTTGGGTATGTGTGTTGCGTATATCATGTTCACCGTCCGCACCTGTGGGGGGAAACCCTTCTGTCCTCTATTGTTCGGCGGTCGGGTCTCTTCCTCGTCATCGCTATGCAGCCCCTTGTCATTGTTTTCGGCAATTAACTTGCCTGCCTGCTTGAATACCCAACAGTCCCTGTTGGTGTGGTTGGCTGGCTTTTCGGGGGTGCCGTGTATCTGGCACGAGCGGTCGAGTATTCGGTCCAAATTGGACGGACCCGGAGTAGTTCTTTTGAATGGCTTTTTCCGCTGACCGGGTTTAGAGCCTCTGAATCCGGCATTGACTGCCGTATCTTCACTATTATCGCCGTTAATGCGGCGTTTGTTTTTGTTGCGACGCGACCTGCCATTACGGTCCTTGATATCCGGACTGCCAGAATTTTTGCTGAGGTTGTTGCTGCGTGCTAGCCAGCTGTCCTCACCCGCGCAGAAGCGGGTCATGAGTGATGTGAGGGCTGCCATGGATTTCGGCTTTTCCTGTCCCAGGTGCCGGGCAAGCCACTCGTCGCGGATGTTATGTTTGAAGGCCGCGAGGGCCTCCGCATCCGGACAGTCGACGATTTGGTTTTTCTTGGTTAAGAACCGTGTCCAGAATTGTCTGGCCGATTCGTCTGGCTGCTGAATTATATGGCTTAGGTCGTCAGCGTCTGGTGGTCGCACATACGTGCCTTGGAAGTTATCGAGGAATGCGGCTTCCAGGTCTTCCCAACTCCCAATTGACTCTGCTGGCAAGCTGTTAAGCCAATGCCGGGCTGGTCCTTTAAGCTTGAGTGGGAGATATTTGATGGCGTGAAGATCATCACCGCGGGCCATGTGGATGTGAAGGAGATAGTCTTCGATCCAAACCGCGGGGTCTGTTGTGCCATCGTAAGATTCAATATTCACGGGTTTAAACCCTTCGGGGATTTGATGATCCATTACTTCATCTGTGAAGCATAGTGGGTGTGCGGCGCCTCTGTACTGGGCGATATCACGACGGAGCTCAAAAGAGCTTTGTCTATTTTGTTCGGCCCGGCCGGACTTACTGTGTCCGGCGCGACGGTTGTCGTCACGTATCATGGGGCGCCCACGCGATCCATAGATCGATCTTGATTGTCTTGCCTTATCCTCCAATATATCTCGCAAGTCCGGAGCGTTCCCCTGTGGCCTTGTGCTTTTCGAGCGATGCCGGGGTACGGTTCTAGTGAAGGGCCTAGAGGCCTCTCTGTCGCGACCACGGGGTGGTCGGTCAGCCGTATTGTCTGCTGGTGATGCAGGTTCATATGCCTCCTCCTCTAATCGGGGGAGCAGCTTGCGTTTAGGGTAGCTTTTGGAGGGGCGTTCGAGCTCATGCTCTTCGGCCGCGAGGACTTCAGTCCATCTGTCGGCTAGCAGATCTTGATCAGCTCTAAGCTGTTGCTGCTTTTTCTTGAGGCTGTTTGCCGTGGCCATAAGCCTGCGTTTAAAACGCTCTTGTTCGACGGGATCCTCAGGCACGACGAATTCGTCGTCGTCGAGGCTTGCCTCGTCTCCGGAGGGAGGCATATAATCCTCTACCTCTTCTTCTGCCGCTCTCTCATGAGGGCTGGCGTCTCCGTCCTCCTGTGCTGAATCTTGCTGGAGTGGGTTGTCTTCGGCACTGTCTGGGGTGTTATTATCTCCGGTGCCGGAATCTTCATTCTTGCTGTGGCGGGATTTAGAGCGGCGCCGCTGACGCCGGCGCTTGGGCTGTTTCTTGGAGGGGTCTTCCTCCGCTGTTTCTTCGCCATTCCCATCCTTTGGGATATCCACCATGTATATGTCATATGATGAGGTGGCTTTCCAGTGCCCGGTAGGCGCTGGTTCTTGGTCGTCTCCGACATCGTCGTCCATACCGTCGATGTCTTCGGAGTCGTAGTCTAGCATGTCGGTTAGATCGTCGACAGTGGCTACTAAGTGGGTGGTGGGTGGGCTTTGAATTTCTTCGTCGTCCGCATCCCAACCGTCCTGACCGCAGTCCGGCCAGGGCTCTCCTGATAACGAGAGATACTTTAGCGAACTCAAGATGTCGCCGAAAGGTGAGTGTTGAAAGATGTCCGCAGCGGTGAACTCCATGATCGGCGCCCAACCGGATTCGATTGGAGGGGGCGCGGGAGGCTCGGAGTCCGGCGAGGAGTCCGGCACCTCGGAGTCACGGGCTTCATGAGGGACAAGATCAGTGTTCGGCTCTATCGCCGTAGAGGTTGCAGCCCCCGAGGCGGTGTCTAGCCATCCGTCCTCGATCTGCGCAGCCGGCTCCGAATTGAAGATTGGAGCGGACTCGAGTGCGGCCTCCAGGATACTGTCCGGCTGCAGAGCTAAATCATGCCCGTCGTGACAGTGCGGCACGCTCGGCTGTGGCTCGAATCCATCGAAGATCAAGTTCCCGCGGATGTCAGCCGTGAAGTTCAAACTTCCAAATCTGACCTGACGGCCAGGGGCGTAGCTTTCGATCTGCTCCAGATGGCCAAGCGAATTGGCCCGCAGTGCAAAGCCGCCGAATACGAAGATCTGTCCGGGGAGGAAGGTCTCACCCTGGACTGCGTCGTTGTTGATGATCGAAGAAGCCATCGAGCCTATCGGTGACGACACAGAGGAACTCTCAATGAAAGCACCAATGTCGGTGTCAAAACCGGCGGATCTCGGGTAGGGGGTCCCGAACTGTGCGTCTAGGCGGATGGTAACAGGAGACAAGGGACACGATGTTTTACCCAGGTTCGGGCCCTCTTGATGGAGGTAAAACCCTACGTCCTGCTTGATTAATATTGATGATGTGTGTTACAAGAGTAGATCTACCACGAGATCAAGGAGGCTAAACCCTAGAAGCTAGCCTATGGTATGATTGTTGTTCGTCCTACGGACTAAAGCCATCCGGTTTATATAGACACCGGAGAGGGCTAGGGTTACATAGAGTCGGTTACAATGGTAGGAGATCTACATATCCGTATCGCCAAGCTTGCCTTCCACGCCAAGGAAAGTCCCATCCGGACACGGGACGAAGTCTTCAATCTTGTATCTTCATAGTCTTGGAGTCCGGCCGATGATGATAGTTCGGCTATCCGGACACCCCCTAGTCCAGTACTCCCTCACCCGCCTTGGGAAGGACCCTTTGTGGTCAGCAAAAATCTGCACAACGGATCATACTACCTCATTGACGTTCGAGAAGACTCACGCAGTTCTGAGGAGGAGACCCAGCGGCCATGGAACATAGCTCTCCTTCGGCCTTACTACACTTGAGCCATAGGCTTTTCTTATGTACATATTTCAACAATGTATATATTATGATCAATATAATAAACCAACATCCTTGCTATAAGCAGGGTCTCTGCCGTTTTCTTCAAATCTCTTTGTTTACTTGGGGGCTTCAGCTAACAAAGCGAAGTACTATCTGTTAAACCGGCTATCATGCCACAAAACAGCTTGGGAGCTTCACACCCAAGGGGCCAAAGAGAGTATGGATGCTATGCACAGCTCAAACATAGGCACTCATTGAGCACAACTCACAAAGTTACTTGGGGGCTCTTTGTGCAAAGCAACAAAGAGTTTGAAAGGACCCTTGTAATTGGGTATCGACCCACGGCTTGGAAGCCTGGTGTATTCACCTAAAACCCTGGGTTAACTTGCCTTCATCAAGTAAGCCACTCCTATCCAGGTAATCCTGGCACGACCCGCCGAAGTTTGACAGGTCAATCTTATACAGACCCTGAACTTGTCAAAGTTAAAATGACGATTGGTTAGTTGGAGGCCCATCTTAAAAGGCTTTGCAAAATGGTTTAACTCAGTGGCCTAGCAGCCCATGAGAAGCCTCGCATTTGGGCCTGGCAGCCCTTGAAAAGCCTTGACTACATGGTTTCTTGTTTGCTTTTTTGCCAAGTTTTCACCTTTTGATGAATTTATCTTGAACCGGTGTCCATAGACCCGGTGTGGCTTTTCAGTCATCATATTAACCCGGTGTTTGTTAACCTGGCTTGGCTTTCAACTATAAGTTGTCAGACCATCTTATCAAATCGGTGTTCACAAAACCCGGCCTGGATTTGACTATATGTCGCCAGTTTGATCGTCTGGTGTTCATCGTAACCCGGCATGACTTATTCATAACATCATTACATGGTGAGGGTTATAACAGTTCAAGATTTGGGTTTTCACCCTTACTAAGTGATTTCATATTACATGTATGAGTTATTTCGTATTTATTCCACTTTGTCTATTAGCCAGGCTTTATCTTGGGCATTATGACCCATCCGGCGATCAACCGCCAGGACAATTCTTTTTACGAAGATATCACAATAGCATGAAAATTATCGAAGTGTAATTAAGCACAACACATATCATGACGGATCAACAATGTTATGCATCAGTTTCACAGAGCGAAATATTTTAACTAGCCTATTACAAGGCACTTTGAGGCCCAGGATAATGATTGTTTTTTACAGAACAACGTCTGTGACAATAACTAGATTGCCAGATTAAGATTCCTGGTCAGGACGACGTGAAGTTGACGGATCCTCAGGCGCCAGTTCAACCTCCTCATCCCCACCCAGTGATTGGAAGTCAAGGGTGGTCCAGTTAATCCGGGTCCGCGCTTGAAAGACAACTTCTTCATCAATAAGATTTGACGGTTCAACGTCAGGAGCGTAAGTGTGCTTATGAATGGGCGGAATAAGATTCTGCACTTCCCCCACAACAGTGTCAACTCGATGATTGTTGGCATCATAGAAAGACCGATGAGACGTCAAGTTCACCTGTTCAACCAGTTGACTTGCTATTGGACGCAACTCCTTGGTCAGGGTCTTGAGGGCATCGTTATCAAATGCTGATCCGTCTTCCTATTCATCCGGATAGCCCTTAACAATATCAGCTGGATCCAGTTCAGCTATCCATGATTTGGCACGAGTTAGTGCTAACAATGCGCCAGCCCTGGCAGCAGACCGTCTCAACTCTTCTATTTGAGCCGGAGTCATTGAGAGCTTGGCCAAAGTATCTTGATCAAAGTTGGTGCCGGTTTGTTATATGAAGCTGCACAGATGACTCGTTGTGCACCGGTATATAGTTGCTCAATCAAGGTGTATGCTACCTTCAATTTCAACCGCATATCTGCGCCCAGATGAGCAATGCGATTACCTGCAACGGTTTCAGCATCTAATGTTAAACTGGCAGATTTAATGATATTTTTTGAACCGGCTGTGATAAAATACTTATCAAAGATTGCAGAAGTCATGGCATTCACTTGATGCTTCAGCCCTGACAGCTCTTCCGCCATCGGTTTAAGAGCTGCTTCGGCCTCTTCAGCCCGCTTCAACAATGCAGCCTTCTCAGTTTCCCAGTTGGTGCGTTCATTTTTGAAGCCGTCTTTCAATTGTTCCATGGTTGTCAAAGCACCCTTAAGCTCCTCTTTGGCTTTAGAAGTTTCTTCCTGCTGAGACTTGATGTTTTCTTGAAGATCGGTGATTTGAGATTCTTTGATATTTCTATCCGTCTGCAAAAATCAGATGCTAAAGCTATTGAAGTCCCAAGCGCATAACAAGTTATACACTTGGCACCTGGGGGCTAATGTACATTTGATCAGTTTAAAGTGAAGGCACTTAATAAGGGCAAATAGTTTTGGTTTGACTTCAAGAGACAAACCGGCCCTTGGGGGCTACTCAGTTGAAGTGTTTCCTTTCTATCAAAGTCCCGGTTTGACTTCAAGAGACAAACCGGCCCTTGGGGGCTACTTAGTTGAAGTGTTTCCTTTCTATCAAAGTCCCGGTTTATCTTCAAGAGATAAACCGACCCTTGGAGGCTACAATAGAAGAGATATATGGAACAAGGCAAAATTTCAAAGCAGTTCTGAAGATTACCTCATAGAGTTCCTTCATCAAATTCACCTAACCAGCTTCAAAGTCACGGCTGGTGTAAAGACGGTTTAAAAATCCGGAATGAAGCTCCTCGGTGCTAAGATTAATGAAGTTGGATAAATCCATCTTCCCTTTCCCTTTGCCCATAGTAGCGAATTCCTCCTTGGCAGTATGTTTTGACAAGACAACCGGATTACTAGGGCTAGTGTGACCTGTTCCAGTAATAACAACATCATCATCATCACCCTTTGATGGATTTGGCAGGTTGACAGTAACCCTGGCTGGGTTTGGCGGATTAGCAGTATCCCTAATTGGGCTTGGAGGAATAGTATTTCTGGCCGGGCTTGGAAGGTCATCATTCCTGGTCGGGCTTGGAGGATCAGCATGTGGACTTGCCGGGTTAACTTCCGGCGGATCAGCATCATTATTTTGACCCTGTGGGGCAGGGTCGTCAATGATGATGTCAGCCTCTCTATTAGCACCTTCGAAGGTTCTCTCCGGTTCAACCTCTTCAGTAGGAATATTGATTCTTGCTTTCTTGCTCAGCCGGGCTTTGGCGCTGAAATATTAAAACAAAAGATCAGTTGGTGAACCGGCGCACAAAGAACAAAGTGAAAAAGGTATAATTACCCAGGGACGGTCTTGAGGGGAGGCATTTGAGTGGTTGATGAACCGCCAGAAGAAGAGTTGGAAGACGCCTGGTAATTCGGATCAGACAGATTAAGTGGGTATCGGAAGCAACCCTTCAAAGGATAAAGTTTTTTGGAAGGACAAGAAACCTCTGGACGGTGCTTCCGGGTTGGTGTGTCCGGTACACCGGAAGAAGTGACTTGTTGGCCACTGTGCCGGGTTGTGCGACGACCTTCAGCTTGCTGTGTCTTCAAAGAAAATTGCGGATCCAAATAAGCAAGAGGGTGAGAGTATTTTGCTTTTCATACTGCACGGCGAAATTTTTGAACCGGCACAAGATCCGAGTCGGAAGAAAGAGAGATTACCTCCACATGGTCCGCACGGCTGGCCTCCGCATCATCCTGGGAATAGTCATTGTCAATAAGGTGCACGAAAAAGGAACCAAGCGAGTCAAGTTCTACCTCTTGATCCGATTCGTCAATGTCTTCTGGCGGATCAGAAGACTCGGCGGTTTTCTTCTTGGCTGCTCTCTTTGTGGCTTTGGTCTTCACACGGGGAGCCTTAGCCAGTTTGTCTTGAGTTTTTCTTTTCCAGAAGGAGCTGTTGGCCTGTGAAATTAAACAAAGGGGTATCAACATATTATTAAAGCAGAGGCGGATCAATAAGCATAAAGTTAAATTTTTTACCGTTGGCGGTTTGTTGGAGACGTAAAAAGGTGCCAGCCCGGTTTGGTTGCATGCAACGATCGTTTCGTCGAGCATCTTCTTCACAGATTCAGTAACTTCATCGTCCGTCATTACCATTTCATGATATCGTTGAGGATCCTTGACATTGCCAGTATATTCATGCATTAAACCGGGGCGACGGCTTAAAGGCAGGATACCCCAAGAAACCCAGCAGTGGGCGAGATCAATACCAGTCAAACCGTTGGCTAAGAGAGCCCGGAGCTTGGCGAGTTGAGGTGAATAAGTTTGCCATTCTTTGGCAGTTAAACGTTGAGGTAACGGATGGCCATCGCTAAGCCGGTGAGGGCGGTAACCCAGCAAAGGATTTTGTCCAGCAGGGGCAGTATTCTGACAACAAAACCATGTTTGGTTCCAATCTTTGGGATGACTGTGGTGTTTTGCATGAGGGAAATCAACTTCTGCCTTCTAGATTGAGACTCACCAGTTCTATGTTGTAAACCGTCAGAGAACTCAGTCCGCCGCAGTGTTAAAGAGGAAAAAATCTTGACAATAACTCGCACAGGATGGTTCTCCTGAAGGCCGCATAATCCCATACAGCCCTACTTGAAAATTGCGAGCTATATTGGACACGGAGTCAGTCAATCCTGGGATGGATGTTGAAGCTCGCGACCATCTCGGATTGTTGATCGAGAGGGATCGCCGCTCCCGGGACCCGTGTCACGCGTGCATAATATAATCACTCTCCATCCTGACTCAGGAGGTCATCTGCCAGGGCCACGAGCGACTCGCCCAATGAGGACCCTTTTGAGCTAGCACGCGCCTGGTAACCTTCCATTGATCTGTCTTTCGTGATCGGGCGCGAACGTTGCACGCGTGCAGATCTGTTCCGGTCATCTTTGGACAGCAAATGTAAGGTAATAAAGCGTGTAAAGGGCATATTTATTCCCAATATGTTTTGGTGATTGATGACAATGCTTGTGCGGACTAATAGTGTGCGTTAGTTCTTTCAGAGATTCATCCATTGGCACGAGACGATTTCCTCCTCTCAGTGTTGTAATTCAAGACGGTGTAGCTCCTTCGTTTCGTTGTTGGTGGACTAGTTTCGTAGGAGTCACCGTACTATCAAGAGGGGATCCGTTTTGGTAAGACTTGGGTGGAATCACACGTACACATCATTATCACACTCGTTGTATTTCCTTCCGCATTTGTGGAGCTGCTGTTTTCCCCTTACTATGCTCTGCTCTGCCCTAGCGGTAGTACCGCGTCCACAGCGGTAGTACCGCCGAAACTCCACAGCGGTAGTACCGCTCTCAGAGCGGTAGTACCGCTTGGGTGTTTCGGCCGTAGTACCGCTGTGCGTCTGGGCTACTTCCGCCTCGATTCTCGAATGAATTTTTCGTGCCGGGTTTTGCGGCACTAAGGGAGGTAGTAGGGGCGGTAGTACCGCTCTAAGCGGTAGTACCGCCCTTCCCTAGCGGTAGTACCGCCCTGGTGACAGGGCCCTGGGCAGCGTGGCAGTACCGCTGGGTCGAAGCGGTAGTACCGCCCGGAGTGGTAGTACCGCTCTTCCCTGGCGGTAGTACCGCCCTGGGGTCAGGGCCCCAGGTAGCGCGGCAGTACCGCTGGGTCGAGCGGTAGTACCGCCCGGAGCGGTAGTACCGCCCTTCCCCAGCGGTAGTACCGCTCTGTGCGGGGCTGGTGAGTGGGATAACGGTTGGATTGTTCTTCCCACTATATAAAGGGGTCTTCTTCCCCAAAGTTGACCTACCTCTTTCCCCCAAAGCTCCATTGTTGCTCCAAGCTCCATTTTCGCCTGATCTCTCTCCCTAGCCAATCAAACTTGTTGATTTGCTCGGGATTGGTTGAGAAGGCCCAGATCTACACTTCCACCAAGAGAAATTTGATTCCCCCCACTTATCCCTAGCGGATCTTGTTACTCTTGGGTGTTGAGCACCCTAGACGGTTGAGGTCACCTCGAAGCCATACTCCATTGTGGTGAAGCTTCGTGGTGTTGTTGGGAGCCTCCAAGTGTTGTGGAGATTGCCCCAATCTTGTTTGTAAAGGTCCGGTTGCCGCCTTCAAGGGCTCCAATAGTGGAATCACGACATCTCGCATTGTGTGAGGGCGTGAGGAGATTACGGTGGCCCTAGTGGCTTCTTGGGGAGCATTGTGCCCCCACACCGCTCTAATGGAGACGTACTTCCCCTTAAAAGGAAGGAACTTCGGTAACACATCCTCGTCTCCACCGGCTCCACTCTTGGTTATCTTGTCCCTTTACTTTTGCAAGCTTACTTGAGTTATATCCATTGCTTGCTTGTGTGCTTATTGTCTTTGCATCATATAGGTTGTCCACGTAGTTGCACATCTAGACAACCTATTTCATTGCAAGTTTTAATTTGTTAAAGAAAAGTTTAAAAATTGTTAGTTGCCTATTCACCCCCCTCTAGTCAACCATATCGATCCTTTCAATTGGTATAAGAGCCTCGTCTCTTTATTAAGGACTTTGTCGTCCGAAGAGTATGGTTGACACCAACGACGGTGCGGAGGAGCACTCCGGTGTGAATCCCGCCTCGTCTTCAGCCGAAGGGGGAACCTCGGTTTCTCGTGAGGAATTCAATGTGGCTTTAGACACATTGAAAACCTCCATGACGACCGAGGTTAAAAGCATGTTTTCTGAATTCCTAGAGGGACTCAAACTATCTACCTCGCCAATGAAAGTGGGTGATCCCATTAACAAGGTGACGGATGCTAACCCCGACAAGGGGGAAGCTAATAGTGAAAAGAGTCCGTCTACTAGTGGTAGAAATGGCACCGACATCTATGCCCATGTGGAACCCCCGGTGTATAGAGGACCGATCCCCTCTACTCATTTGAATCATGCCGGTCCTCCTCCTAAATATGTGAAAAATGAAGATTATGATTCTTGGGTTTATCGCTTCAAGCGTCATTTAAAACATGTGAATACTAACCTTTGGAGAATTATTGAAGAAGGTTTCTATCCTCATGATCCAAGCAACTTCACCCCTCGAGAAGAAGTGGACAATCAATTCAATGAGAGTGCTCTCTTCATCATCCAAGATGCTATCCTTCCCGAAGATCTCCCTCATCTTCGACCTCATGTCATGGCTAAAGAAGCATGGAAGTGTGTCGAGCGTATGTATCGAGGAAGTGCTAGCATTCAACGCTCCAACTATGAAGTGGTGCAAGATGAAGCCGATGAGTTTGCAATGAAAGAGGATGAAGAACCTCGTGAGCTCTTTCGAAGAGTGACCAAACTTGCGGTCGCACTCCGAGATCATGGGAGCAAGGACACGGATGACAACTGGATCAAGCGCAAGTTCCTCAAGGCCATGATGCCCTACAACAAGGCCATGTCCTCCGTCATCCGCCAAAGACCGGACTTCCACTCCATGACCTCTGGTGAAGTGTTGGATGAGTTTGTTGCAATGAACATCTTGGATAAGACCGCCGACAATGCGGTGCTCCATTCCCAAAGGGCAAAGAAGCCAAATCTTGCCTTGAAGGCCAAGGTTAGTGTGGAAGAAGAAGAAGAAGAGGAGATGAGGAGAGCAACCCCGAGGACACGAAGTATGATTATCATGAGCACATGGCTCTTGCCTCAAGACAGTTTTGGAGTAAGAAGACTACAAGACCCAACTTCAACAAGAACAACTCAAGTGGCCTCAAGGGGAAGCAACGAGTTAGAACTTGTTTCAACTGTGGCAATGTCAGCCATTTCGTTGCGGATTGTCCATACGAGAAGCGGGAAGACAATGGTGGCAAGTTCATTCGAAAAGACAAAGCCAAGTCCTTCCCCAACAAGAACAACTTCACCAAGAAGACTCCTTCTCGCGGGTTGGTGGTTCAAGAAGAATACCGTGAGGATGACGATGATGATGAAGATGGTGAAACAATGGCCATGGCATCCGTTGCCATTGTCTCAACTCCTCGGGTGTCTCTCTTCGATGCACCTAACGAGAACATCACCGCCAAGTGCCTCATGGCTAAGGCCACCAACA
This sequence comes from Triticum aestivum, assembly GCF_018294505.1. NCBI lineage: Eukaryota > Viridiplantae > Streptophyta > Magnoliopsida > Poales > Poaceae > Triticum > Triticum aestivum. The sequence continues at coordinate 420,043,145 of NC_057795.1, read as the reverse complement.
AGGTAACCCCCAACATCAAAACCACCATTATTCCTAACCCTCCTTCAACGGATGACTTTGATAATGGTAAGGGGTCTAATGAGGAGATCAATGAATTTGAGTCCTTCATGAGTAAGCTCAAGGGCAAATCCAAGAAGCACTTCGTTGCTCTCTTGGAACAACTTGGTGAAGCCAATGACATGATCGAGGCTCATGAAGAAACCATCACTAAGATGGAAAGCCATAGTCGTGACTATGCCGATGAGATATCGGATCTCTCTAATGCTCTTGAGGAAGAGCGTGGGCATTGTTTGGCTCTTGAGGAGTCACACAACGATGGTCATGCTAAACTAAATAAAGATCTTGATCATGCTCTTGTTGTGTCTCGTGTTCTAGCTTCCGAGAAGGCTAAACTTGGGGTTGATCATGTTAGACTCACGGAGGAGTTTGATGTACTTGACAAGGCCCACAAGGTCTTGAAAGGTGCTCATGCCACCTCAAGGAGTCTCATGCTCAACTCCAAGTTAAGCTAACCAAGGAAAAGGCCACATTTCCTCACATGGTCTTAATTGATAATGCAAATGCTACTAACCCATGTTGTGAGCATGTGCATCTTGTGGAGGAAAATGCCAAGTTGAAGGAACAACTCGAGAAAGGTCTTGTGTCATGCATACAAGGCGAGAAGAACCTAAATGACCTTTTGAGCAATCAAAAGGAAGTTGTGGGCAAGGGAGGGAGTTGGGTTCGCACCCAAGTCCAAGAACAAGAAGAAGAACAAGGAGAAGAAGAGCAAGACCAATCGACCTCCTCCGCTCATGCAAACCTTTGTGAAGGAGGGAGAAGGTGCTCCTAAGGAGAAGAAGAACAATGGGAAGAGTGGTGAAGCCAAAGAGCGCAACGCCATCTCTCCCAACAAAGCCGGCGACTTTAACCCCTCTTATGTGTTGTGCCGTGCTAGTGATGGACATGTTTATGCTAAATTTGTTGGTTCTCCTTATGAGTACATTGAATGGTCTATTTGGGTTCCTAAGACCCTTGTTACTAACATCAAAGGACCCATTACTCAATGGGTACCTAAAACCAAGCATTGATCTCTTGTAGGTGTTTGCTTCCGGTGGGGGATCATGGTTGCTCGATAGTGGAGCAACAAATCATATGACCGGGAGCAAGGACTTGGTGGTGGACGTGCACAATATCCCATCTATGCCCACCAATGTCGAATGGGGTGATGCCTCACATTCTAAGGTATTGGGTCTTGGCAAGGTTGTCATTTCTCATGATCTAACGATCGAGAAAGTCATGCTTGTTGAGTCCCTTGCGTTCAATTTACTTTCCGTTCGTCAACTCGCACTCATGGGTTTTGCCACCTTCTTTGATATTGATACCGTGGCCCTCTTGTGGAGCAAGACTCTTAAAGTAGCCTTTGTTGGGCATGTCGAGAACGGTCTCTATGTGGTTAACTTCTCGGAGCAACCCACTAAGACCGCGACATGCCTAATGGCTAAAGTTGATGTGGGATGGCTTTGGCATCGCCGTTTAGCCCACGTCAATATGAGATCTTTGCAAAGTCTTCTCAAGGGGGACCATGTTCATGGACTAACGAATGTTAGTTTTGCCAAAGATCGTGTTTGCAGTGCTTGTATCGAAGGAAAGCTTCATGAGACGGCTCACCCTCCCACGACTATCATCTACTCGAAGAGACCCTTGGAGCTCCTCCACATGGACCTCTTTCGGGCCCCCATCCTTTGATAGTCTTGGGGGTAGAAAGTATTGCTTGGTGATAGTGGATGATTATTCAAGATACACTTGGGTATACTTCTTCAAGAGGAAGAGTGAGACTCAACAAACCGTCATCGACTTTGCAAATGAAGCTCAACGTCAACACGATGCAAAGATCTTGACAATAAGAAGTGACAACGGCACCGAGTTCAAGAACTACACCTTGGATGAGTTTCTTAGTGATGAAGGGATCAAGCATCAATATTCTGCACCATATACCCCTCAACAAAATGGTGTTGCGGAGAGGAAGAACCGGACGTTGATGGATGCGGCAAGAACCATGATGGCGGAGTTCAAGTCTCCATACAACTTCTGGGCCGAAGCCATCAACACAGCTTGTCATGCATCCAATCGGCTCTATCTCCGCAAAGGCTTGAACAAGACTCCGTATGAGATACTCACCGGGAACAAGCCTAACCTCAAGTACTTCCGGGTGTTCGGGTGTAAGTGTTTCATTCTCAAGAAAGGTGTTCGTTTGTCTAAATTCGAAGCTAGAGCTCATGAGGGCATATTTGTTGGTTATGCTACAAACTCTCATGCTTACCGTGTTCTCAACAAGTCCAACGGACTCATTGAGGAGACGTGTAACGTAGAGTTTGATGAAAATAACGGCTCCCAAGTGGAGCAAAGTGGTACTTGTGATGTAGGTGATGAAATTCCTCCCCAAGCCATAAGAAGAATGGGTATTGGTCATATCCTACCCATTGAGGAACCCCTTGTGGCCGAAGGAGAAGGACAATGCTCCACTCAAGTGGAGCCATCACCTCCCCAAGACCCACACGCTTCCGAAGAACAAAGTGAAGGCCCTCAACCTAAGGAACAAGACCAAGGGCAAGATCAATCACAAGATGGTGATGAACCTCCACATGATGCCCAAGGTCAAGTTCTTCCCCTCGAGCAAGTTCAAGATCATGAGCAAGCTCAAGATCAAGAACAAGCTCATGACGACGCTCAAGATGATCAAGTGAACCCTCCTCCTTCGACATCCGAGGAGGAATTGGAGCGTCGTGCCGCGAAGATTGCTTCCAAACTCACCACCAAAGGTCATCTCATGGAGAATGTGGTTGGAAGCCTAAGAAAGGGGGTAAGCACTCGTAGACAGTTAGCAAACTATTGTGAACATCATGCGTTTGTCTCTTGTGTTGAACCCCATAAGGTCTATGAGGCGCTCGAAGACTCGGATTGGCTCAATGCCATGCATGAAGAACTCAACAACTTCGAATACAACAAGGTGTGGAGATTGGTGCCAAGACCTTCGGGGAACCACAACGTCATTGGAACAAAGTGGATCTTCAAGAACAAGCAAGATGCTCATGGGAACATCATTCGCAACAAGGCAAGATTGGTAGCACAAGGCTACTCCCAAGTCGAGGGTATCGACTACGGTGAAACCTTTGCTCCCGTTGCTCGTCTTGAATCCATTCGTTTGTTGATTGCTTATGCTTCCCATCACAACTTTAAGTTGCAACAAATGGATGTGAAAAGTGCTTTTCTTAATGGTCCCATTAATGAGTTGGTTTATGTCAAGCAACCCCCCGGGTTCGAGGACCCCTACTTCCCGGATCATGTGTATCAACTCGATAAGGCACTCTATGGCCTTAAACAAGCCCCACGTGCGTGGTATGACCACCTTACCGAGTTGTTACAAGATCGTGGATTTGAAGTAGGACAAATCGATCCCACTCTTTTTACTAAGAAGGTCAAAGGGGAGTTGTTTGTATGCCAACTATATGTTGATGACATTATCTTTGGTTCTCCTAACAAAGCTTTCAATGAGGAATTTGCCGCTCTCATGACCTCCAAGTTCAAGATGTCTTCGATGGGAGAGTTGAAGTTCTTCCTTGGCTTTGACATCAAACAAAGAAGAGAAGGAACCTTCATCAACCAAGCCAAATACACTCAAGACATGCTCAAGAGATTCAAGTTAAGTGATGTCAAGCCGGCTTCTACTCCAATGCCCACCAAGTGCCAACTTGACATTGATCCCAATGGTAAAGCGGTGGATCAAAAGGTATATCGCTCCATGATTGGCTCCTTGCTTTACCTTTGTGCATCTAGACCAGATATCATGTTGAGTGTGGGGATGTGTGCACGGTTTCAAGCTGCACCGAAGGAAAGTCACTATGTGGCGGTCAAGCGAATCTTTCGATATTTGGCTCATACCCCAAACTTTGGCTTATGGTACCCAAGAGGGGCAAACTTCAAGCTTGAAGGGTTTACGGATTCCGATTGGGCGGGAGACAAAGTGGATAGGAAGTCCACTTCCGGAGGGTGCCAGTTTCTTGGGTGCTCTTTGGTGAGTTGGTCTTCCAAAAAGCAAAGTTGTGTGTCTCTCTCGTCCACCGAAGCAGAATATGTGGCGGCCGGTAGTTGTTGTGCACAACTCTTGTGGATGAGGCAAACTTTAAAGGAATACGGTGTCATTTGTGACAAAGTGCCTCTTTGGTGTGACAACGAAAGTGCCATCAAGATTTCTCTCAACCCGGTGCAACACTTCAAGACGAAGCACATTGAGATTCGGTATCACTTCATCCGGGATCACATTAGGCGAGGAGAGATCGAGCTCAAGTATGTCAACACTCATGATAACCTTGCAGATATTTTCACGAAGCCCTTGGATGAAGCAAGATTTCGCGAGTTAAGGCATGAGCTAAATATCATTGATTCGAGCAATGTGACTTGAACCCTGGCACACCCCACCCCACTCAACTTGGTATCTTGCTTAGATGTAGGCATGGACATAGGGGGAGTGTTGTTCTCTCAATGAACTCTCCCTCCCCCCATTATGCATAAATCGATCAACTCTTTCACATTAGCCATTTTTGATGGTACTTGTGCTTCAAAGACGAGTGTTGGTCATGGGCCCAAGGATAATTCTTCGCGGTGCCATACCAATTGACTCAAACATAGGTGGCTCCGGCCACCGTCCTCTCCTGAGAGAGGCCAGAGCTTGCTCTGTCTCGTGTGTTTGTTTTTGTTTGAGTGGTTTCTGGTCTGTTGTTTGTGTGTGTGCTGCCTGGTTGGTCTTCTCTTTCTCTTGCCCTTGCTTTCGTTTTTTGGAGCGTTAGCCGTTTGTTTAGGAGCAGTGTGGTTGCTGAAGCGGTACTACCGCTCCCTCCAGCGCGGTACTACCGCCATGAGGCGCGGGCCGGGGGTTATATCAGGGGCAGGGGGAGTTTTCTTCTTCCCCATACCCATTCGCTCACCCCCTTGCTCTGTTCCTCTCTCCTCAGCAACCGGCGCCGCGGGAGGGCTCCAGCGGATCTCCCTCTCCGGGGTGCTCCTCTCCATTTCCTTTGGTGGAGTCGATCCCCACCGTTTCCTCTTGCCATGGATGCCGGTATTGCTCCCGTTCTCTTTTTCCTTGTGTCTAGATTTCCAATCTAGCTTCTTAAGGGCAATAGCAGTTGCATCTCTAGATTTTTGGCCAGATCTAGGCTTGAGTAGGATGAAGATTGCTTCTAGACAGTTTGGATTAGTGTTTGGTTGGAGTATTTTTGAATTTGGTAGGACGGTAGTACCGGATCTGACCACGGAAGTAGGAAACTGCTATTTCCCCGCCTCGAGCGGTACTACCGCTTTCTCCAGAGCGGTACTACCGCTTGGAGCGGTACTACCGCTGAAGGGTCACGGTACTACCGCCCCTCTACCAGTTTCTGTCATGCTCCTACCTCTCAGTGATCTCTTTGTTCGTGTTTGTGCTTACGCTCGTTCTTTCTGGTTGTTTGCGTGTTTGTGTGTGTGGTTCCAGGTGATGAGGTTCCTGAGCATCAGGCTCGTCGTGTCAACCCCGGTCGTGCCTCGTCCAAGCGCTACCGCACCACTGAGCCCACTGAGCCTGCCGGAGGATCTTCTAGTGCTCCACCTCCTCCCAACTGCAGAAGAAGCCTGGGGTCAAGCCAAAGCCAAGCAAAACCGTGCCAGAAATGCCGCCCAAGGAGTTCTGGGCAAGGCGCCGCCGCAACCCGTATGAGGTCGACCAAGATCCCACTTTGGTCAACCGTCCGTTCTGGAACAGGTTCCAGTTTGCCATCTATTTTGATGTCCTCAAAGCCAAGAAGAATCTCTATGTCAACGTGCACTCCATCGACACCGAGCATATGGAGAATGATCCTGACTACTTTGGTGAAGCTCTTCAGATGTGCACTCAGCTGAACATTCTCGGGATCATGCAATTCAACAAGGACTATGATGCTGATATTGTGGCCCAATTCTATGCCACGGTTCACCTTGGGACCGATGAGGACAGGACTCTGACTTGGATGACAAATGGCAAGTTGCTGTCAGTCAAGTGGAAAGCTTTCATGCAGTTGATTGGGGTGGAAGATCTTGGACTTGAGTCTGCTGTCGGCTTTCGCCCCCACCGTCGAGCCAATGCCACTCACAAGCAAGCTCTGTGGCCCTACTGCACTCTGAGGATCAACCATGAGACGAAGAAGGAGACCTATGAGCTGCCTGCCTATCTGGACATTCTTCACCGTATCTTCAGAGAGACTCTTTTCCCTCGCATCGGGAATCTGGACCAGGTTCACTCTATCTCGTGGACATGCTTCTCTTCTGTCAGCGGGAGAAGGGGCAGAGCACCGGAGAGTCCTTGGATATCTCTCATGTTATGTGGTCTGAGCTGGTTTCTGCTATCTCCGAGCGCAAGTGCCCGATTTATGGTCCGTTCATTATGCTGCTCATTGAGAAGGCCTGGGATCGTGTCTATCCCAAGGTGGTGCTGGAGATTGGAGACTTGGTTTCTCACGATGTCAAGCGTCTGAGGAAGAAGGATAACTGGGGCACTCAGGCCCCTAGGACTGGAGTTCCTTCATCTGCTGCTGCCATGGAGACTGAGGAGGAGTTTGGGCTGAGGCTGAGGATGAAGATGATGACTACGTGCCTTCTGAGGCAGAGCCCTCTTGGGCCAAGAAGCTCAAGATCAAGGTGAAGAAGCTGTTTTGCATGGAGTCTCACGGTCAGTACATGACTCATGTGGCTGAGAAGAAGGCCCGAGGTCGCCACAAGGAGCTCATGCGTTAGATGGGTGCTATTGTGATTAGTGGTTCTGAGGATCAGCTTACCGAGGAGGAGGAGTGGATTCAGCAGCACTGCCCCTGGACTGATTCTGATGCTGAGCACTTCCCGGCTGACGATGGCACCGCAGATGATCCCTCTGAGATCTGATGGGTGTCCATCGTTTACCTTCACCTGGAGCCGTAGCATCACTCCCTCTCCTTTTTGGTGTCTCGATGCCAAAGGGGGAGAGAGTTTAGGGATTTGCGTTTTGTGTCTTCCGTCGTTTGTGTTTGTGCTTTCGCTTGTTGTTTTATTTGGTTTGTGCCTGTGAGACCTAAGTTCTGGTTCTGTCAGTAAGACCTAAGCTCGAGTCATATGGTGTGAGACATATGCTACCTTATCTCTTCGTATCTTTATCTATGTCTATCTAGCTTATGAGTTCCATGCTTATCTTGTTATATATATGTTGCTCTCATATCTTGCTTAGGTAGTTGGTCTCTAAAATGTAGGGGGAGCATTGATCCTGGCATCTGTGCCGTGCAGTCCAAAGCACTTTTCTAGGTAGCACACATCCAGGGGGAGCCTTCTACATTTTAGGACGGTTGTACTTTTGCGCTTATCCTATATCTTTCATATTGTGCAAATCCCGTATTGTCATCAATCCACCAAAAAGGGGGAGATTGTAAGGGCATATTTATTCCCAATATGTTTTGGCGATTGATGACAATGCTTGTGCGGACTAATTGCTGTGCGTTAAGTTCTTTTAGAGATTCATCCTTTGGCACGAGACGATTTTCTCCCCTCGGTGTTTTATTCAAGACGGTGTAGCTCCTTCGTTTATTGTTGGTGGTCTAGTCTCGTAGGAGTCACCGTACTATCAAGAGGGGATCCGCTTTGGTAAGACTTGGGTGGAATCAACACGTACACATCCATATCACACCCGTCGTTTTCTTTCCGCTTCATTGGAGCTACCGTTTTCCCCTTAGTATGCTTTGCTCTGCCCCAGCGGTAGTACCGCGACCCACAGCGGTAGTACTGCCGAAGCTCCCCAGCGGTAGTACCGCTCTCCGAATGGTAGTACCGCTTGGGGCCTTCGGTCGTAGTACCGCAGTGCTTCCGGGCTACTGCCGCCTCGATTCGAGAACGATGTTTTTCGTGTCGGGTTTTGCGGTACTAAGGGCGGTTGGTAGTGGGGTACGCCCTTCCCTAGCGGTAGTACCGCCCTGGTGACAGGGCCCTAGGCAGCGCGGCAGTACCACTGGGTCGAAGCGGTAGTACCGCCCGGAGCGGTAGTACCGCCCTGGGGTCAGGGCCCCAGGCAGCGCGGCAGTACCGCTGGGTCGAGCGGTAGTACCGCCCGGAGCGGTAGTACCACCCTTCCCCAGCGGTAGTACCGCTCTGTGCGGGGCTGGTGAGTAGGATAATGGTTGGATTGTTCTTCCCACTATATAAAGGGGTCTTCTTCCCCAAAGTTGACCTACCTCTTTCCCCCAAAGCTCCATTGTTGCTCCAAGCTCCATTTTCGCCCGATCTTTCTCCCTAGCCAATCAAACTTGTTGATTTGCTCGGGATTGGTGGAGAAGGCCCAGATCTACACTTCCACCAAGAGAAATTTGATTCCCCCCACTTATCCCTAGCGGATCTTGTTACTCTTGGGTGTTGAGCACCCTAGACGGTTAAGGTCACCTCGAAGCCATACTCCATTGTGGTGAAGCTTCATGGTGTTGTTGGGAGCCTCCAAGTGTTGTGGAGATTGCCCCAATCTTGTTTGTAAAGGTCCGGTTGCCGCCTTCAAGGGCTCCAATAGTGGAATCACGGCATCTCGCATTGTGTGAGGGCGTGAGGAGATTACGGTAGCCCTAGTGGCTTCTTGGGGAGCATTGTGCCCCCACACCGCTCTAATAGAGACGTACTTCCCCTTAAAAGGAAGGAACTTCGGTAACACATCCTCGTCTCCACCGGCTCCACTCTTGGTTATCTTGTCCCTTTACTTTTGCAAGCTTACTTGAGTTATATCCATTGCTTGCTTGTGTGCTTATTGTCTTTGCATCATATAGGTTGTCCACGTAGTTGCACATCTAGACAACCTATTCCATTGCAAGTTTTAATTTGTTAAAGAAAAGTTTAAAAATTGTTCGTTGCCTATTCACCCCCCCTCTAGTCAACCATATCGATCCTTTCAGCCGGTTTACGATTGACGGTTTAGGTGTACTAATTGTTGTCAACCCAGGGAATTTGATCGAAGCATATATGTGAGATAAACCGGAAATTGCTATTCAAATCAAGATGGCGGTTTAAATGAGGGCTAATGGTATATAGCGGATTATCAACTACTAAAGGTTTAAACCGCCCTTAGGTGGAGGAGCCAGAGAGGAAAATCTACTAAGTGTTGACAGAAACGGGTTTCACACAATGATGAAATTAATTTGGATCTACCATGCTTCAGTAAAGAAAAATTTATGCGACCTATAAAGGCGTTAAGCAGGACAAAGAAATTCGTGCATTCTGTTAAGGATTCTGTACAAAGAAGGAAGATCTACTAGTGCCGAAACTGGAGGCGGAGCAACTACCACACGGGATCTATGCTACTGTTAGATCAAAGAAACCATGGCAGAAGCAAATACGAAGAACTGAGATGAATGAGTAACTATACAGATGAACTTGCTAACCCTAGCATGGATCTAAAGATACGGAGAAGGGAAAACTTACAACAATGATCTGTTGCGGAGGGACGCCGCTTTCTCTGGAGTGTTTCAGGTTGATGCAGCGGCCTGGTCGATGCAGAGTTGAAGGTCGATGGCGGCGGCACTTAAGTTCGTCGGGGTCGCAAGGAAGAATACGAGGCGAAGAGGAAAGGGGAGAGAATGGAAATACCCCCCGGCTTTATTTATAAGAGGAAAGGGATAAGTGGTTGGCGCGAGAATCGAGGAGCCTGAAGCGGAAAAAGTGGACGTGACTGACGCCTCGATCTTCGGGATAGGATACCATTAATGAAGAGAATCTTTTTAATCTTTTTATACAGAGATGACTCATGATGATCCATTGCTGTGTCCAGAAGATGATGTCACGGCGGTTTAACAAAGTTTACAGGAGAAGACATCATGGCGATTTACGAGAATATAAGGAGATGTTCGCAGAAATTCTTTAAGTATTGAAGATTGACATGAACAGGTTCAAATCAATCTGGGGCCTAATGTTGGGGATATAACTACTAAGCGTAAACCGGCCAGGAGGGGCCGGTTCACCTTCAACTATATTGAAGCCCACGAAGACCCAGAAGACGTCGCTTTACTAATGAAGCTTAGAGGCCCAGAGCCCAAGGGCGGATTAGGGCCCATAGTGGTAAACCACCATGGTTATGTAACTTGTATTGTAAGCTAGGAAAGGAGAGACCAAACTGGACACTTGTATGAGTCGGCCTCGGGACTCTGTAGACCGGCCGGGCGTCAACCTATGTATATAAAGGGACAACCCGGTGGCGGTTCAGGGATAAGAAACAACAACTCGAGACCCAGGCAAAGCGTATTTGCTTCCTGGTCATCGAAACCCAATCAATTCCATCACAACTAGACGTAGGCTTTTACCTTCATTGAAGGGGCCAAACTAGTATAAAACTCCCATGTCCTTTGTCCGGTTTAAACCCCTTCAAGCTAACCCGATGCGATGGCTCCACGACTAAGTCCTGTCATAAGGACATCTGACGTGTTAATTCCACGACAAACACCTTCTCTGGCTCCAGAAGAAGACGTCCGTCAGCGGTCGGAGGAAGCACGGGTGGAGCCGCCGGTGGCTCACCACGAAAAGGCTTGAGCAGCCCCACATGAAAAACGTCGTGGATGCAAGCGCCGACCGGAAGCTGAAGGCGATAGGCCACCTGCCTGATGCGCTCCAAGACGGCGAAGGGCCCAGCGTAGCGAGGACCGAGCTTGCGCTTCACGCGCGGGTCTAGTGACTACATAGAGCGGTGGAGAAGACGCAGCCACACCCAATCACCCACCGCAAACTCCGCCTCGCAATGGTGGTCGTCATAGTAATGCTTGGCTAGCTGCTGGGCCTGAAGTAGACGCTGACGGACCTCAGCAAGCATCTCGTCACGGGTGCGAATAAGGTCGCCCGCGGTCTCCGTCCAAGCCGTCGCCCGGTCCACCGGCAAGATGGGCGGAGGCGGCCAACCGTAGACCACCTCAAATGGTGTCGCATGCAGGGCGGAGTGATAGGAGGTATTGTAGCAGTACTTCGCCCATGCAAGCCAATCCACCCAAGATCGAGGGTGATCACCTGTAACACAACATAAATACATGGCAATCACCTTGTTAACCACCTCAGATTGGTCGTCCGTCTGGGGGTGGAAGGCCATGCTCAAGCGGAGCTTGATGCCCGCCATCCTAAAGAGGTCACGCCAGACATGGCCCGTGAACACCGTGTCCCGATCACTGACGATCGAAGAGGGAAAACCGTGAAAATGGATGATACTGTCGAAGAAGGCACGGGCCACAGACGCGGTGGTATATGGATGCCCTAGCGCGATGAAGTGAGCATACTTGGAGAAGCGGTCGACCACAGTGAGAATGACCGATTTGCCGCCCACCTTGGGGAGGCCCTCGATGAAGTCCATGGAGATATCTGCCCAGACCTGAGACGACATGTCCAAAGGCTGAAGAAGACCAGCTGGCCGTAACGTCTCCGTCTTGTTGCGCTGGCACGTCATGCAAGACCGCACCCAGTCACAGACCAAGGTGCGATCACCAGGAATGCAGAAGTCTGCGCGTAGACGATGGAGGGTTTTCTACACACCCTCATGGCTAGCCGAGTGGGCTAGCAGCAAGACCTGGTGACAGAGATCATCATGCGCCGGTACGAAGACGCGGCGCCCATGGAGGAGCAGGCCGTCAGCAAAGCGCCAAGGCTCCTCCAGGTCGCCGGCAGCCAGCTGCTGCTGAAGGAGGACGGCGTCGGCAGCGGTCGCCGTTGCCCGGCGAATGTCGGCGAAGAGGCTGAAGGTCGGGCCTGAGCGGATGCACAACGCCGTCCCCTCGAAGTCGCCAATGGTGGAGTCGAGGTCGGTGTCGTGGCGGGACAAGGCATCGGCCACGGTGTTAAGACAACCCGGGAGGTACTCGACGGAGAAGTCGAAGCCGAAGAGCTTGCTAATCCACTGGTGCTGCGACACGGTCGAGAGCCTCTGGTCCAGCAAGAACTTGAGACTGTAGTGGTCCATGCGAATCTAGAAAGACCGGCCCCACAGATAGGGCCGCCAATGGCGCACCGCCTGCACCAAGCCAATGAGCTCCCGCTCGTATGCCGCGAGCTTGAGATGGCGCGGAGCAAAGGGCCGGCTGAAGAAGGCGAGAGGACCATCGCCCTGATGAAGGACGGCGCCGAACCCCGCACCTGAGGCGTCACAGTCCACCATGAATGGGCGGTCAAAGTCCGGCATCTGAAGAATGGGCCCTGTCGTGAGGGCCCCCTTGAGGGCCTCAAATGCCACCGTCGCCTCCTCATCCCATGCGAAGGCGTCGCGATGCAACAATCGCGTGAGTGGTGAAGCAATGAGGCCGAACTCCTGGATGAACTTCCGGTAGTATCCGGCGAGGCCGAGAAAACCGCGAAGAGCTCGCGTAGAATGCGGCGTTGGCCGCCCCCTTGTCGGCGTCCATAGCAACCCCGTCGACCGAGATGACATGGCCCAGGTAGGCAACCGAAGGCATCCCGAACGAGCACTTCGAGCACTTAAGATGAAGATGGTGCGCCCGAAGCTCGTTGAAGACGATGGCGACATGCTAGAGGTTCTCTGCCCAAGACGCGCTGTAGATCAGAATATCATCAAAGAAAACGAGCACAAACCGATGCAAGTAGGGCCGGAGGACGTTGTTCATCAGAGCCTGGAAGGTAGCCGGGGCGTTGGTGAGGCCAAAGGGCATCACCAAGAACTCAAAGTGGCCATGGTGAGTCCGAAACACCATCTTGGCAATGTCATCTGGGTGCATGCGCACCTGGTGGTACCCCGACCGGAGGTCGAGCTTGGTGAAGAAGCGCGCCCCGTGTAGCTCATCCAGGAGCTCATCGACCACCGGAATAGGGAATTTGTCCTTAAGGGTGACATCATTAAGGGCACGGTAGACGATGCAGAAATGCCACGTGCCATCCGACTTGCGGACGAGAAGCTCTGGCGCGGTAAACGGCAAGGTGGAGAGCCTGATGATGCCTGCTGCGAGATGAGCGCACACTGCCGCTCCAACTCGTCCTTCTGCAGCTGCGGATAGCAGTAAGGATGCACCGCCACCGGCGCGGAGCCCGGCAGGAGATGTATACGGCGATCATACACCCGGGCGGGCTGAAGACCCTGCGGCTCGGTGAAGAGGTCGCCGTGCTGCTGCAGAAGGTTCTCCAAGAGCGGGTGCTCGGCCTCGGTGGTGGCCGTGACCAGCTGAAGTGGCAGTGCGGGCGCGGCGGCCCAACCGCCAGAAAGTCATTATCAGCGCATCGAAGTCCCAAAGAATGGGACCAAGAGTTCACAGGAAGTCGACGCCAAGGATGAAGTCGAAGCAGCCCAAGTCGATGCCCGCATAGGTGATGGAGAAGTGTTCCTCGCCGATGGTGATGGGTACGCCTCGTGCGAGGCCATGACACCGGAGGCGATCACCGTTGGCCACTGTGACCCGAAGTTGCTCCTCGCCCGTCGGCTGAAGCGCTAAGCGACGCATAGTAGCCTCGGGCACGAAGTTATGGGTGGAGCCTGTATCCACCAAGCCCACCAAGTGCTCGCCATGGATCGTCATCGGCAAGAGCATGGTCCGCTCGTCACGGATCCCGGCGAGTGCGTGGAGAGAGACCATGAGGGCCGTCGCCGAGGCAGCCGCGGGTGCAACCTCAGCCGCCGTTGGGAGTCGTAGCGCCACGTCCCCGTCGGCCAGGGCGTCCTCCTCGGTGAAGTCGACCATCTCCAAGTAGGAGAGGCGTGGACACACATGGGTCGGCATATAGGGCTCATCACAGTTAAAAGCAGAGGCCCTGGCGCCGCCGCTCCATCTGCTTCGCCGGAGAGGGACGATGAAAAGGTCGCGTCGCAGCCGAGGTAGTGGGCGCGGGTGTAGCCGGGTGTGGCCGGCCTGGTGCGGGTGGCGGGCGGTGCTACGTCTTGAGCTTCCGTTGGTTTTCCTTGAAGAGGAAAGGGTGATGCAGCAATAGTAGTGTAAGTATTTCCCTCAGTTTTTGAGAACCAAGGTATCAATCCAGTAGGAGGCTCCTCAAAAGTCCCACGCACCTACACAAACAAACAAAGAACTCGCAACCAACGCAATAAAGGGGTTGTCAATCCCTTCACGGCCACTTGCGAAAGTGAGATATGATAGAGATAGTATGATAAGATAAATATATTTTTGGTATTGTATGATATAGATGCAAAAATTAAAGATGCAAATAAAAGTAGATTGAAAGCTTATATGATAAAAGATAGACCCGGGGGCCATAGGTTTCACTAGTGGCTTCTCTCAAGATAGCATAAGTATTACGGTGGATGAACAAATTACAGTCGAGCAATTGATAGAAAAGAGAATAATTATGAGATTATCTAGGCATGATCATGTATATAGGCATCACGTCCGCAACAAGTAGACCGACTCATGCCTGCATCTACTACTATTACTCCACACATCGACCGCTATGAAGCATGCATCTAGAGTATTAAGTTCATAAGAACAGAGTAACACATTAAGAAAGATGACATGATGTAGAGGGATAAACTCAAGCAATATGATATAAACCCCATCTTTTTATCCTCGATGGCAACAATACAATACGTGCCTTGCAACCCCTGCTGTCACTGGGTAAGCATACCGCAAGATTGAACCCAAAGCTAAGCACTTCTCCCATGGCAAGAAAGATCAATCTAGTAGGCCAAACCAAACTGATAATTCGAAGAGACTTGCAAGGATAACTCAATCATAAATAAAAGAATTCAGAGGAGATTTGTCAGGACCCCGACTCAATGCCACACCGATCTAGCAGGTAACACCTCATATCACTTTGCGGCCTCACGCACGGTATTCCCACGGGTGTCGCCTTACCAGGCCCGGGACCGTTTGCGCCTTTTGGCACACGTATATGATAGTGTCGCTAGCATCCATATGACAAGGAGCCCGGGCTGACATGACTAGTCGTGAACCAAAAGTGGCACTAACTTACAGGGACAGGCATACATGACCCAGCAACGAACGTGTTGGTCATCAGCGAGTGAATCCGGGCTGTAGCAACTGGGCTAGCAGGACTCCGGTAAACCGGGCTGTAGCAGGCTAGCAGGACTCCGGTAGACACCGCGTGACATTTCCCCGAAGGGACATACAAAGGAACGAGGAAGGACACATGCTGGCCAGCCTAAGTGTTTCAGACCAGTAGCAAGCTACCATGGCTCAGTGGAAGCACTAGGAGACATTTCCCGGTAAGAGAGGCTACCAAGGATAAACAACTAGATAGTCAGATCCCACACATACCAAGCATTTCAATAACATACACACAATATGCTCGATATGTGCAAATACAACATGACATCACAACATGACTCTACAACTCAAGTATTTTATTCAATAGGCTCCGAAGAGCAAGATATTACAAACATGGGTCTCTCGACCCAGCATTCAGAGCATACAAAACAAGCACAAGCGGAAGCTTAACATGTCTGGTTACAGACATCTACAAATGAAAAAGGGCTGAGAAGCCTCTCTATCTACCAGATCCTGCCGAGGGCACAAGATCATAGCTGAGGTAACAAGCTAAACGTCGAAGTCCACGCGGAACTACTAGCGAGACTAAAATCTCTCTGCAAAACATAAAATAGGCAAATGTGAGTACAAATGTACCCAGCAAGACTTACATCAGAACTATCTACATATGCATCATTATCAACAAAGGGGATGGTGGGGTTTAACTGCAGCAAGCCAGCTTTGACTCGGTGGCTATCCTGATCTACGACTACATGTAACTCTTTTGAGGTGGCGCACACGAGTCCACATATTCACCATATCAATACACCACTATGGATCCGCTCCCGTCTCCCTACGAGAACGCCATCCATAGCACTCACGCTTATCTTGCGTATTTTGGAGTATCCACTTTCACTTGTCTAGGAACTGTATAGGCAACCCAGAAGTCCTTTACCGCGGACACGGCTATTCGAATAGATCATGTTAACCCTGCAGGGGTGTACTTCTTCACATACACTCTCGCCAGTTACCACCATGTACACATCGTGTATCTCGGCAACCTTCAAGTGGAAGCCTGGCGAGGGAGTCAGCCACGACCTGACTAACCATGCAAGTCTCTAGTCCAGGTTTATCACCTATTTGAGTTCCATCCGCAAGGAGATCCGGCCGGGGTGTCGCTCACGGCCCCAAACGATGTGAGCAGGGTTCCCAAGCCCACCATCCGGGTGCCACTTGGTACACCATGCCACTACACCTAGTCTGTCCCAAGCCCACCTGTACCGGGTGCCACTTGGTAGACTACTAGCACTACCTACAAACACTAGAAACTAGTTGCAACTCCTGGACAGAGATCAGGCTGATTAATAAGTCGAGAGGGGTGGAGTTACCGGAACCCAATGTGTGGTAGTAACTGTTCATGGATCACAAACACAGAACTCAGTTCCTGAGGACGGCTTCAATGAGACAACCCACCATGTACTCCTACATGGCCTCTCACCGCTAACTTTACCAAATCGTGTTCACACACTTAGCTCACACACAGTAGGACATGTTCATCACCATTCCAATTCATCCCAATGAATCAGACCTGACTCAACTCTAAGCAGTAGCAGGCATGACAAACAAGCATGAATGAGTAGGCACAACAGGGCTCAAACAACTCCTACTCATGCTAGTGGGTTTCATCTATTTACTGTGGCAATGACATGTCATGCAGAGGATAAGGGGTTCAACTACCGCAGCAAGTAACACATGAGTCGTTGTTGTCCTAATGCAGTACAAGAGAGCAGAACAAGAGAGTGGGTTTGTATCGGAATGAACAAGGGGTTTTTGCTTGCCTGGCACTTATGAAGATAATATAGTTCTTCATCGGTGTCATCGAACTCATCGTCGGAACCATGTCTATTGAGAGGGGACAAATACCGGCAACACAGAGAAAACACAATCAATGCAATGCAACAATATGATGCATGAATATGACATGGAAAAATGAGTGTGTTTTGGCTAATGCAACTTAGAACAGATTAAATGAAGTTGGTTTGAACCAGGGTTCAAATTCAAACTCCATATGTGCTTGTTTAAATGCCAATTATGCAAATTGCCATATACAACAACCTTAGGTTGTTCAAACATGCATGAAAATGGTACAGATGGATAGATTGGATATTTCTGATAATTTTTCGTTTATAAATTATTTCATTTGGATTTACGGTTGAATTTCTATGATTTTTAGAAGTATATACTATTTTCTAGAATTTCCTGGATTATTTCAAATTAGAATAAATCTAGAAAATCACTTACTGCGTCAGCACTACGTCAGGGTGATGTCAGCGAGTCAACTGGTCATTCCAGGTCAAACTGACTTGTCGGGCCCACTACTCAGTGACAGAGGGGCTAATCCCGCGTTGACTCGTGCTTTGACTCTTTGCGGGGCCCACTTTTAGTGGCCGGTGGGGTTGTTAGTGCCTAAACTAATTAGGCCACGTCAGCCGGCCGGAGATTAGCCGGCGACGACCACAGTCGCCGGTGGGGGTTCGCCGGAGTTGCGCCAGAGGCGATGGATCTACGCGCCGAGGGAACCAGAAAGTAGCTTGTGCCTGCGCGCATCTAGATAAAGCAATGGGAGGGCGTGGGGTGGACGGAATTTGCTGGAAGCGAGCTCGTGGCGGTGGTCGGAGTGCGGGCGGGGTCGGGTTTGGTGCTACGGTGCACGGGAGGAGAATCTGGTGGGTGGAATGTGCTCCTGGTGGTGCACTGAGCGCGCTTACGGGCTCAGACGCGGGTGGTGGCAGCTGTGGCCACGGCGGTGCCATGGACGGCGGCGGGGAGCTTTCGGGTGCGGTGGGAACGGCGGCTATGGGGGCCAAACGAGCACGGGAGCTAGGGGGAGAGGAAGAGGAGCTCACAGCGAGGTCGTCAGTGATCTCAGCGTGCTCGGGGACGGCTTGGAGACGATGGAACATCGGTGGCGATCTCCAGCGGCAGAGGAGGAAGATGAGGAGGTAGCCGGTGATGCGGGGCGCCTGGCGTCGCTTGGCTCTTCGTAGATGATGAATACGATGCTGCGGTTCTTCTAGGCGGGTCGGCAAGGTGAGGGAGGGCAGGTGGCCGTGGTGGCAGTGGATGGCGGCGGTGAGCTCTGCTTGGTGGCTGCGTGCGAGAAACAGAGGAGGGGGGAAGGAGCGAGGAGAGCGAGAGAAGGGTCGGGGGGGTCGCGTGGCATCGTCTAGAACCGTCTAGAGAGAGCAGGCAGGCTGGAGGTGGCCGGGCGCGTGCCGGCGGGCGTCGGCCATGCGCGCTCCAGTCCTTCTAGGGTGAGCTAGAAGAAGACAAGGGAGAGAGATGGGCTGGCCCAACAGTGTTGGGCCAACACACTACAGGCCAGGTGAGTTTCTGCTCCTTTTTTTGTTCTGTTTTCTATTTTTGCAATTTGTTTTGATTTGATCTTATACCAAATCATTTTTATAAATTCTAAAAATTATAATGTGGCGTGGTAAAATATATTCAAGGTCACTCACAGTTTTTAGAATTATTGGAGTTATATTTAACATATATCAAATATAAATCCAATGCAAATAATTATTGGATTAACTCAAATGCCCAAAATAAATATTTCTGAGATTCCAAAAATATTGGTTTGAATTTTATCACTTGCCAATATTTTCAGAGAACAAGAGGAACATTTTCTTGGACTCATTTGATGAGATTTGAATGTTGATTAATTTTTGAACTGATTTTTGAGGGTTTCAACTAACCTCAATTCAAGTTTCAGAAATTTAAACATGATGCATGGCTACTTATGCAGAGCCAGGCAAGGGCTAAGCTAGGGCTGTGACAACTCACCCCCACTAAACAAGAATCTCGTCCCGAGATTCAAAACGTGAGGTAAGAAGACACAAGGGACTCGAAACTAGCATGATCTTCATGACCCAACTTGTACATCATAGGAACGTCGATTCCTTGCATCATCTTGGTCTTGACAACTCTGCTTTCGAGATCTTCATCAAACACGAGTTCAGAGACAACTCTACAATGATGGATCATCTTAATGATCACAAGATCATCTCACAGAATGAGACGTAGAAACATCTCTTGAGCTGGGAGGCAAAACACACCTTGGAAAGGACGAAAGAAACGATTTGGTGAGGGTTTCAAAGTAGTGAGGAAAATAGTTGCCATTATACCATAACGAGACATCTTAGAGGAGGTGACTCGTGGAATCATCCCCTTAAGTGGCAAAAAGAATTACCTTTGATTCAGAGATCATTGAAACTCTTTATACCAGCCTAAGGCAATACTCGAGCGACCATTTGGAGGGGTTCGGTAGAATGGCATACCCGGATAAGAGAGAGAACTAGAGTTATAAGACAACTTCAGCAAACAGAAAGCACATTCCGGATGATGCCGAGGATATAATCCAGTGGCTGAGCATGCTCTCAAAAACTTGAGCATTTCCTTACTCATCAAGGTCTTACCAACATCCGTGTCGAGGATCCTGGCAACACATCATACTACCATGATGAATAGTGATGGACGATGCAGATGCAAAGGAAGGCAACACTTTCTTAGATTTGTCCTTAGCAATGCCAAGGAACAAAACCTGGATGATCGACCGAGAGACATTTAGCACTCTGCTTCTAATGTTCTCCTTGATGTTCTAGCTACCACGATCATGCTTAAAAGCATCGACATGACCATCAAGTAAAGGTCGGACTTCGGGAGCACAAAATCCATAAGGATCAATTTCTAGAATAAGTCATGCGAGATCCTCATGGGAGGTGACCAAACGACTTAAACAAGATACTACAATAATAGTGCTTCCAGCTAGGTGCGTCCACTTCACTGGAACCTATATCATAGTTCTTGGGAGAAGTTCCAACCATCATATCTGCCTGAGATTCAGATCTGGTTGGTAACAGGGTAATTCAGACAACGTGTCTGGAAAAGAAAGTTTGCAACACAAAGCGACGAGATGACGTTGCGAGATTCTCGGGGAGTGAACTATGATAGCAAGCTCCAAAACATGAGCTGGTTCTGCTACAACATGTGAACATGTTGTCCGAGACAAGCATGACCACCTAGTAGTCTTATAATAAAACGCTACCGAGTTCAGAAGGGGAACCATCATCGAGGATATCAAAGCCCTTGCATAAGTCTTTCTCTTAAGAAGGAACTTCTTCTCCTTGAACAAATCAATCAGTGGCTTGGTGTGCTAGGAAACACATATGGAATGGAGGCGGCCAACCTATCAAACCATAGAGTACTTCGCATATAGGCGTGACTAACTTGGGACGATTCCAGAGGAAGCAAAAACAATCTTTCTCGGATCCACAGCGACAACTTACATCAAGTGCACGTGAATTAAAGAAAGTCACTTCTTTCATCCAAACATATCCTTCATGAGATAGTATGAATAAAATGCTTTCAAAAGTTTCCAACGCTAGCTTAATGTTCAACAAAATCATGGAGGACATAAAAATGTTGTTGATGGACTCAACAATAATTCGTCCAGGTTTCCATGAAGATGGAATTCCATAATTATGAGATCAAGTGATAGTATTGGTCAGAACCAAAAGACATAACGATGTATGCTCGAGGAAAATCCACGAGTAAGACAGCATTACGAACATCATTGGTTCTGATTTGATTTGAGGATAGCCCACACTCAAATCAAAGTTTTGGCAAGACAATAGGTCCAATAACCGGTCACGAGGATCAATCGATGAAGATATCATCTTTCTTCAACACACATAAAAGATATCCCTTAACATGAACTAAGTCAGAGAAGCCTTTATCTTCTAGCTCTCCAAGTTGTTGTTTAGCTAAACCAACTAGCTCAGGGGTATCCAACACGGATTCTTGGAGAAAGGGTGGTTTACAGGAATAAACCAACTTGATCACGAACTCAACATAAGGGTCAGGGAACAACCTAGTAATACTTCCGAGAAGATATTCAGGAAATCACGAACCACCGATATGTTACTAAGCTCGAGAACAATCTTGCTTTTCAGGGCAAGACCATATGATCAATAGAGCGAATATTTGAAATAATCCTAACTCATCGATTGAGGAGTGCACCAGGAGAATGGACTAGGTAGCATGATCAATCTTAGAATGATGATTCAATAACCAACATGCTAAGAATGAAATTATTGTCCTTTAACTACCAAGCAACAGAGTTGCTAGGAGTATTGATTTCACACACCATGATTCACTTGTCGGCATTCCGGTTACAATAGCAGGGAAACCTAGGAATGAACCTTGATGGAAAGAAGTATCACTGCGTCAAAATTTCATAAGAGGTGGTGCAATTCTCATGACAATCCTGACATAAAGAGGGCAACACTCCAAGGTAGAACAGAACAAAAGCTGGATTGGAATTTTGATCTGCGGAACACAACTGCTTTGACCCAATCCTGGATATGTATGAGGTACTGGAGTTTGTTTCTCCCAGTCACTCTGGAATAGAATGGCTTGACGGACCACAAGGGTAATAAGCATCGATGAACGAATGCATACATATGCTTGACTATCAATTGATAGATGAAGGTCAGAAGACAACTAAAGAGGGACAACTCAAAGGAACATATGATTTTCTGAGTTGTGGATGCATGGTTTAGCATGTCGAACAAAGTCCAACAGGTTTCTTCCGGATAACCCATGCAGAAAGGTAAGACTGGCAGATTCACAATTCTTAAATGGAGAACCCATCAAGAGCACTCTGGTCGTGACCTTTTGGTTCAAAAGAACTCCTGCCAAGAATGGTTCATGGTAATTGGAAGAAGGATGTACCACGAACCTCGATAACTATCGCAAATATCTTAATGGAACTAGCAAATGCTAACAACGTGAAGTAAGTAGGGAAATCTCGGGTTCAGAAACCCAGGAGTAGAATACCTACTACTAAGTGGCATCACGGGATGCTTTCGAGAATGATGGCCAGAATCATCACACTGGGAGCACAAAGCATGGCTAGATTACTAGGTGATACTCTAGACACCTAGGGTCATAATAATAGCTCCAACATATATGACGAGGCAATAGAGTACCTCAACTCACTGGTTAGTGTGCTTAAACTGGCCTAAAGGGACAACGAGAACGGGAAGAAGGGATTTGCAAATGCATCAGATTGTTTAGAAACCTGGGACGACTCGGACAGCATAACGGCTGTAAATGCTCGAAAATATTTGAGACATCCTACAAAATGGTGGCATAACCACTCGATCAGCCTGATATCAAGGTTCTGAAGCCATCTATGAACACAGGAAGTAGTAGGAACTGAACTGAGGCTTGAATCCATCAACCCTATAAGTTTACGGATTAGTAACACGTGATCCTGATAGAAAGAAGAGAAAGCCTAGTTTCTTAACCCCGGTAGAAAAGAAGAGGCTGACTCAGATCAGAAGGGCATAAGGTATAAGAAGTAAAAAGAGCCCTACGTTCAATCCCACAATCAATTCCCTTATATAACTAAAGAATCTCTAGACTCAACTTTGACCAGTTTGGCTTGGTAAACCTACAGGTAGTCAAGCTCTGATACCAAAGATGTTAGGACCCCGATCTAGTAGGTAACACCTCATATCACTTTGCGGCCTCACACACGGTATTCCCACGGGTGTCGTCTTACCAGGACCGGGACCGTTTGCGCCTTTTGGCACACGTATATGATAGTGTCGCTAGCGTCCATATGACAAGGAGTCCGGGCTGACATGACTAGTCGTGAACCCAAAATGGCACTAACTTACAGGGACAGGCATACATGACCCAGCAACGAACGTGTCGGTCATTAGCGAGTGAATTCGGGCTGTAGCAACTGGGCTAGCAGGACTCCGGTAAACCGGGCTGTAGCAGGCTAGCAGGACTCCAGTAGACACCGCTTGACATTTCCCCGAAGGGACAGACAAAGGAACGAGGAAGGACACATGCCGGCCAACCTAAGTGTTTCGGAGCAGTAGCAAGCTACCATGGCTCAGTGGAAGCACCAGGAGACATTTCCCGGTAAGAGAGGCTACCAAGGATAAACAACTAGATAGTCAGATCCCACACATACCAAGCATTTCAATAACATACACACAATATGCTCGATATGTGCAAATACAACATGGCATCAAAAGATGACTCTACAACTCAAGTATTTTATTCAATAGGCTCGGAAGAGTGAGATATTACAAACATGGGTCTCTCGACCCAGCATTCAGAGCATACAAGTCAAGCACAAGCGGAAGCTTAACATGTCTGGGTACAGGCATCTACAAATGAAAAAGGGCTGAGAAGCCTGTCTATCTACCAGATCCTGCCGAGGGCACAAGATCGTAGCTGAGTAACAAGCTAAACGTCGAAGTCCACGCGGAACTACTAGCGAGACTAAAATCTCTCTGCAAAACAAAAATAGGCAAACGTGAGTACAAATGTACCCAACAAGACTTACATCAGAACTATCTACATATGCATCATTATCAACAAAGGGGATGGTAGGGTTTAACTGCAGCAAGCTAGCTTTGACTCGGTGGCTATCTTGATCTATGACTTCATGTAACTCTTTTGAGGTGGCGCACACGAGTCCACATATTCACCATATCAATACACCTCTATGGATCCGCTCCCATCTCCCTACGAGAACGCCATCCATAGCACTCACGCTTATCTTGCGTATTTTGGAGTATCCACTTTCACTTGTCTATGAACTGTATAGGCAAACCAGAAGTCCTTTACCGCGGACACGGCCATTCGAATAGATCATGTTAACCCTGCAGGGGTGTACTTCTTCACACATGCTCTCGCCACTTACCACCATGTACACGTCGTGTATCTTGGAAACCTTCAAGCGGAAGCCTGGCGAGGGAGTCGGCCACGACCTGACTAACCACACAAGTCTCAAGTCCAGGTTTATCGCCTATTCGGGTTCCATCCGCAAGGAGATCCGGCCGGGGTGTCGCTCACGGCCCCAAACGATGTGAGCAGGGTTCCCAAGCCCACCATCCGGGTGCCACTTGGTACACCGTGCCACTACACCTAGTCTGTCCCAAGCCCACCTGTATCGGGTGCCACTTGGTAGACTACTAGTACTACCTACAAACACCAGAAACTAGTTGCAACTCCTGGATAGAGATCAGGCTAATTAATAAGTCGAGAGGGGTGGAGTTACCGGAATCCAATGTGTGGTAGTAACTGTTCATGGATCACAAACACAGAACTCAGTTCCTGAGGACGACTTCAATGAGACAACCCACCATGTACTCCTACATGGCCTCTCACTGCTACCTTTACCAAATCGTTTTCACACACTTAGCTCACACACAGTACGACATGTTCATCACCATTCCAATTCATCCCGACGAATCAGACTTGACTCAACTCTAAGCAGTAGCAGACATGACAAACAAGCATGAATGAGTAGGCACAACAGGGCTCAAACAACTCCTACTCACGCTAGTGGGTTTCATCTATTTACTGTGGCAATGACAGGTCATGCAGAGGATAAGGGGTTCAACTACCGCAACAAGTAACACATGAGTCGTTGTTGTCCTAATGCAGTACAAGAGAGCAGAGCGAGAGAGTGGGTTTGTATCGGAATGAACAAGGGGGTTTTGCTTGCCTGGCACTTCTGAATATAATATAGTTCTTCATCGGTGTCATCGAACTCATCGTCGGAACCATGTCTATTGAGAGGGGACAAATACCGGCAACACAGAGAAAACACAATCAATGCAATGCAACAATATGATGCATGAATATGACATGGCAAAATGAGTGTGCTTTGGCTAATGCAACTTAGAACAGATTAAATGAAGTCGGTTTGAACCAAGGGTTCAAATACAAACTCCATATGTGCTCATTTAAATGCCAATTATGCAAATTGCCGTATACAGCAACCTTAGGTTGTTCAAACATCCATGAAAATGGTACAGATGGATAGATTGGATTTTTCTGATAATTTTTCATATATAAATTATTTCATTTGGAGTTACGGTTGAATTTCTATGATTTTTAGAAGTTTATACTATTTTCTGGAATTTCCTGGATTATTTCGTATTAGAATAAATCCAGAAAATCACTTACTGCGTCAGCACTACGTCAGGGTGATGTCAGCGAGTCAACTGGTCATTCCAGGTCAAACTGACCTGTCGGGCCCACTGCTCAGTGACAGAGGGGCTAATCCCGCGTTGACTCATGCTTTGACTCTTTGCGGGGCCCACTGTTAGTGGCCGGTGGGGTTGTTAGTGCCTAAACTAATTAGGCCACGTCAGCCGGCCGGAGATTAGCCGGCGACGACCACAGTCACCGGTGGGGGTTCGCCGGAGTTGCGCCAGAGGCGATGGATCTACGCGCCGAGGGAACCAGAAAGTAGCTTGTGCCTGCGCGCATCTAGATAAAGCAACGGGAGGGTGTGGGGTGGCCGGAATTTGCTGGAAGCGAGCTCGTGGCGGCGGTCGGAGTGCGGGCGGGGTCGGGTTTGGTGCTACGGTGCACGGGAGGAGAATCTGGTGGGTGGAATGTGCTCCTGGTGGTGCACTGAGCGCGCTTACGGGCTCAGACGCGGGTGGTGGCAGCTGTGGCCACGGCGGTGCCATGGACGGCGGCGGGGAGCTTTCGGGTGCGGTGGGAACAACGACTATGGAGGACAAATGAGCACGGGAGCTAGGGTGAGAGGAAGTGGAGCTCACAACGAGGTCGTCGGTGATCTCAGCGCGCTCGGGGACGGCTTGGAGACGACGGAACATCGATGGCGATCTCCGGCGACAGAGGAGGAAGATGACGAGGTAGCCGACGATGCGGGGCGCCTGGCGTCATGTGGCTCTTCGTAGATGATGAATACGACGCTGCGGTTCTTCTGGGCAGGTCGGTAAGGCGAGGGAGGGCAGGTGGCCGTGGTGGTAGTGGACGGCGGCGACGAGCTCCGCTTGGTGGCTGCGTGCGAGAAACAGAGGAGGGGGAAAGGAGCAAGGAGAGCGAGAGAAGGGTCGGGGGGGGGGGGTCGCGTGGAATCGTCTAGAGCTGTCCAGAGCGAGCAGGCAGGCTGGAGGTGGCCGGGCGCGTGCCGGCGAGCGTCGGCCACACACGCTCTAGTCCTTCTGGCATGAGCTGGAAGAAGACAAGGGAGAGAGATGGGCTGGGCCAACAGTGTCGGGCCAACATAGTGCAGGGCAGCTGAGTTTCTGCTCCTTTTTTTGGTTCTGTTTTCTATTTTTGCAAGTTGTTTTGATTTGATTTTATACCAAATCATTTTTATAAATTCTAAAAATTATAATGTGGCCTGGTAAAATATATTCAAGGCCACTCACAATTTTTAGAATTATTGGAGTTATATTTAACATATATCAAATATAAATCCAATGCAAATAATTATTGGATTAACTCAAATGCCCGAAATAAATATTTCTGAGACTCCAAAAATATTGGTTTGAATTTTATCTCTTTCCAATATTTTCAGAGAACATGAGGAACATTTTCTTGGACTCATTTGATGAGATTTGAATGTTGATTAATTTTTGAACTGATTTTTGAGGGTTTCAACTAACCTCAATTCAAGTTTCGGAAATTTAAACATGATGCATGGCTACTTATGCAGAGCCAGGCAAGGGCTAAGCTAGGTTTGTGACAAGATTCAAATATTTCTCATAGATAAACTTGATCATAAACCCACAATTCATCGAATCTCGACAAACACACCGCAAAAAGAGTTTACATCAAATAGATCTGCACAAGAGAGGGGGAGAACATGGTATTGAGATCCAAAAAGAGAGAAGAAGCCATCTAGCTAATAACTATGGACCCGAAGGTCTGTGGTAAACTACTCACAACTCATCGGAAGGGCTATGGTGTTGATGGAGAAGCCCTCCATGGCTGATTCCCCCTTCGGCGGAGCGCCGGCGAAGGCTCCAAGATGGGATCTCGCGGATACAGAAGGTTACGACGGTGGAAATTGTTTTTCGTTGGCTCCCTAGATGTTTTCGGGGTACGTGGGTATATATAGGAGGAAGAAGTACGTCAGTGGCCGCCCGAGGGGCACACGAGATAGGGAGGCGTGCCCATAGGGGGTGAGCGTGCCCTCCTATCTCCTGGCCGCCTCGATCGCTTCTTGACTTGCACTCCAGGTTATCTGGATCACGTTCGTTCCAAAAATCATGCTCCCGAAGGTTTCATTCCGGTTGGACTCTATTTGATATTCCTTTTCTTCGAAATACTGAAATAGGCAAAAAAAAACAACAATACGGGCTGGGCCTCCGGTTAGTAGGTTAGTCCCAAAAATGATATAAATGTGTAAAATAAAGCCCATAAACATCCTAAAGGGGTAATATAATAGAATGGAGCAATCAAAAGATATAGATACGTTGGAGACGTATCAAGCATCCCCAAGCTTAATTCCTACTCGTCCTCGTGTAGGTAAATGATAAAAACAGAATTTTTGATGTGGAATGCTACCTAGCATAATTCTTAATGTGATTTTCTTTATAGTGGCATGAATGTTCAGATCCAAATGATTCAAAATAAAAGTTCATATTGATAAAATAAATAGTACTACTTCAAGCATACTAATAAAAGCAATCATGTCTTCTCAAAATAACATGGTTAAAGAAAGTTCTTCCCTACAAAATCATAGAGTTAGGCTATGCTTCATTTTCGTCACACAAAAATGTTCCCAAATTCTACACCCCCGATGAAAAGCCAAGCAATTGTTTCGTACCTAAATAATCTCAAACTTTTTCAACTTTCACTTAATACATGAGTGTGAGCCATGGATATAGCACTATGGGTGGAATAGAACACGATGATGGGGATTGTGTGGAGAAGACAAAAAAGGAGAAAGCCTCACATTGACGAGGATAATCAACGGGCTATGGAGATGCCCATCAATTGATGTCAACATGAGGAGTAGGGATTGCCATGCAACGGATGCACTAGAGCTATAAATGAATCAAAGCTCAACAAAAGAAAACTAGTGGGTGTGCATCCAACTTGCTTCCTCACAAAGACCTAGGGCATTTGAGGAAGCCCATCGTAGGAATATACTCCCTCCGTTCCTAAATGTAAGTCTTTTTAGAGATTCCACTACAAACTACATGCAGATGTATATAGACATATTTTAGAGTGTAGATTCACTCATTTTGCTCCGTATGTAGTCCATAGTGGAATCTCTAAAAAGACTTATATTTAGGAACGAAGGAGTACAAGCCAAGTTCTATATTGAAAAATTCCCACTAGTATATGAAAGTGACAACATATGAGACTCTCTATATGAAAAACATGGTGCTACTTTGAAACACAATATATGAGACTCGCTATATGAAGAACATGGTGCTACTTTGAAGCACAAGTGTGGAAAAAGAGATAGTAACATTGCCCCTTTTTATTTATTTTCTATTTTTTCTTTTTCTTTTTTTCTTTTTTCTTTTTTTTCTTTGGCCTTTTTTCTTTTGGCCTTTTTTTTCTTTTTTCTTTTTTCTTTTTCTTTTTGGGGACAATGCTCTAATAATGATGATCATCACACTTTTTATTGATTACAACATATGAATTACAACTCGAAACTAAAACAAGATATGACTCTATATGAATGCCTTCGGCGGTGTACCGGGATGGTGCAATGAATCAAGAGTGACATGTATGAAAAGTTATGCATGGTGGCTTTGCCACAAATACGATGTCAACTACATGATCATGCAATGGCAATATGACAAAAGTAATGTATGTCATGATGATAAACGAAACGGTGGAAAGTTGCATGGCAATATATCTCAGAATGGCTATGGAAATGCCATAATGGGTAGGTATGGTGGCTGTTTTGAGGAAGATATAAGGAGGTTTATGTGTGATAGAGCGTATCGTATCACGAGGTTTGGATGCACCAGCAAAGTTTGCACCAACTCTCAAGGTGAGAAAGGGCAATGCACGGTACCGAAGAGGCTAGCAATGATGGAAAGGTAAAAGTGCGTATAATCCATGGACTCAACATTAGTCAAAAGAACTCATATACTTATTGCAAAAATTTAGAAGTCATCAAAAACCAAGCACTACGCGCATGCTCCTAGAGGGATAGATTGGTAGGAAAAGACCATCGCTCGTCCCCGACCGCCACTCATAAGGATGCACAGTCCAAGGACACTTCATGTTTCAAATTTGTTACACAACTTTAACCATACGTGCATGCTACGGGACTTGCTAACTTCAACAAAATCATTCTTTAAATTCATAATCACCCAACTAGCATGACTTTAATATCACTATCTCCATATCTCAAAACAATTATCAAGTATCAAATTGATCATAGCATCCAATTCACTTCCTATGATAGTTTTTATTATACCCAACTTGGATGCCTACCATTCTAGGACCAATTTTATAACCATAGCAAATAGCATGCTGTTCTAAAAGACTCTGTTCTAAAAGACTCTGTTCTAAAAGACTATGTTCTAAAAGACTCTCAAAATAATATAAGCGAAGCATGAGAGACTAGCAATTTCTACAAAATTAAGCCACCGCCGTGCTCTAAAAGATATAAGTGAAGCACTAGAGCAAAAACTATCTAGCTCAAAAGATATAAGTGAAGCACATAGAGTATTCTAATAAATTCTAATAAAGTAGGCTTCTTCCAAAAGGTGTGTACAGCAAGGATGATTGTGCAAAACTAAAAAGAAAATATTAATATCATACACGACGCTCCAAGCAAAACACATATCATATGGCGAATAAAAAATATAGCTCCAAGTAAAGTTACCAATGAACGAAGACGAAAGAGGGGATGCCTTCCCGGGGCATCCCCAAGCTTAGGCTTTTGTCTATTCTTGAATATCTTGGGGTGCCATGGGTATCCCCAAGCTTAGGCTTTTTCCACTCCTTATTCCATAGTCCATCAAATCTTTACCAAAAACTTGAAAACTTCACAATACAAAACTCAACAGGAAATCTCATAAGCTCCATTAGTGAAAGAAAACAAAACCACCACATAAGGTACTGTAATGAACACATTCTTTATTTATTTGGGTGTTAAACCTACTGTATTCCAAGTTCTCTATGGTTCATACCACTTTATACTAGCCATAGATGCATCAAAATAAGCAAACAACACACGAAAGGCAAAATCTGTCAAAAACAGAACAGTCTGTAGCAATCCGTAACTAACGCAAACTTCTGGAACTCTAAAAATCCTACCAAAATAGGAAGTCCTGGAAAAATTTTCTATTGATCAGCAGAAAAAATAATCAACGCAACAGCACGTTTTTGTGATTTAACAAAACTAATTTCGTGCGTGCAAAGTTTCTGTTTTTCAGCAGAATCAAATTAACTATCATCATAGGTTATCCTATAGGTTCTACTTGGCACAAACACTAATTAAAACATAAAAACACATCTAAGCAGAAGGTAGATGCAAAATTTATTACTAAACAGAAACAAAAACAAAAAACACAAATAAAATTGGGTTGCCTCCCAACTAGCGCTATCATTTAACGCCCCTAGCTAGGCATAAAAGCGAAGATAGATTCAAGTAGTGCCATCTTTGACAGTTAATTCATAGGTAGCTCACATGATAGATTCATAAGGTAATTTTACTTTCTTTCTTGGAAAGTGCTCCATGCCTTTCCTTAATGGAAATTGGAATCTAATATTACCTTCCTTCATATCAATAATTGCACCAATCGTTCTAAGGAAAGGTCTACCAAGAATAATAGGGCAAGAAAGATTGCAATCTATATCAAGAACGATAAAATCTATGGGCACCAAATTTCTATTTGCAACAATGAGAACATCATTGATCCTTCCCATTGGCTTTTTAATGGTGGAATCCGCAAGGTGCAAATTTAAAGAGCAATCATCAAGATCATGGAAACCTAGAATATCGCATAAAGTTTTCGGAATCGTGGAAACACTAGCACCCAAATCACACAAAGAAAAACACTCATGATCTTTAATTTTAATCTTTATAGTAGGTTCCAACTCATCATTAAGTTTTCTAGGTATAGAAACTTCCAAATTAAGTTTTTCATCATAAGATTGCATCAAGGCATCAACGATATGTTTGGTAAAAGCTTTATTTTGACTATAAGCATGAGGAGAATTAACAACGGATTGCAACAAGGAAATACAAGCTTCTAAAGAACAATTATCATAATCAAATTCCTTGAAATCCGAGATAGTGGGTTCAATGCTATTTAAAGTCATGACCTCTCCAATCCCACTTTTACCAAATTTAGCATCAAGATCTAAAAACTACGAATTATTGGGAGGCCTTCTAACTAAAGTTGACTCATCTCCAGTCCCATTATTATCAAGATTCATATTGCAAAAAAAGATCTAATAGGGGACACATCAATAACATTAAGATCTTCATCATTATTTTCACAGAAACTAGAATAACATGCCTTTACAAAGCAATCTTTCTTAGCACGCGATCTAGCGGATCTTTCCTTGCACTCATCAATGGAAATTCTCATTGCTTTGAGAGACTCATTAATATCATGCTTAGGAGGAGTAGATCTAAGTTTAAGAGAATCAACATCAAGCAAAAGTTTATCAACGTTCCTAGCCAAATCATCAACTTTGAGCAATTTTTCTTCAAGCAAAGCATTAAAATTCTTTTGAGAGATCATAAATTATTTCACACTATTCTCAAAATCAGAGGGCAACTTATTAAAATTACCATAAGAATTATTGTAGGAATTTCCATAATTATTAGAGGAATTACTAGGGAACGGTCTAGAATTAAAGTTTCCTCTATAAGCATTGTTTCCAAAACTATTCCTACCAACAAAATTCACATCCATAGATTCATTATTATTCTCAATCAAAGTAGACAAAGGCATATCATTGGGATCAAGAGGAGTATTTTTAGTTGCAAACAACTTCATAAGTTCATCCATCTTTCCACTCAAAATATTGATTTCTTCTATAGCATGCACTTTTTTTACTAGAAGATCTTTCGGTGTGCTATTGAGAATAATTAGCCATAATATTATCAAGAAGTTTTGTAGCATCTCCTAACGTGATTTCCATAAACGTGCCTCCCGCGGCCGAATCTAAAAGATTTCTAGAAGCAAAGTTCAAACCGGCATACATTTTTTGTATGATCATCCATAAATCCAAACCATGAGTAGGACAATTGCGAACCATCAATTTCATTCTTTCCCAAGATTGGGCAACATGCTCATGATCAAGTTGTTTAAAATTCATAATATCGTTCCTAAGAGTGATGATCTTAGCGGGAGGATAATACTTAGAGATAAAATCATCTTTGCACTTGTTCCAAGAATCAATACTATTTTTAGGCAAAGACGAAAACCAAACTTTAGCATGATCTCTAAGTGAAAATGGAAATAACTTCAATTTAACAATATTATTATCCATATCTTTCTTCTTTTGCATATCACACAAATCAACAAAGTTGTTTAGATGAGTAGCGGCATCTTCACTAGGAAGGCCGGCGAATTGATCTTTCATAACAAGATTCAACAAAGCGGTATTGATTTCACAAGACTCAACATCATTAAGAGGAGCAATCGGAGTACTAAGGAAATCATTATTATTGGTATTGGAGAAATCACACAATTTGGTATTATCTTGCGCCATGGCAACAAGTAATCCAACACACAAGCAAACAGAAAAAGGCAAGCAAAAAAGAGAGGAGAAGATTGGGAAAGAGAGGACGAATAAAATGGCAAGGGTGAAGTGGTGGAGAGGAAAATGAGAGGCAAATGGCAAATAAAGTAAATGCAAGGGAGATGAGTTTGTGATGGGTACTTGGTATTTCTTGACTTGAGCGAAGACCTCCCCGGCAACGGCGCCAGAAATCCTTCTTGCTACGTCTTGAGCTTGCGTTGGTTTTCCTTGAAGAGGAAAGGGTGATGCAGCAATAGTAGCGTAAGTATTTCCCTCAGTTTTTGAGAACCAAGGTATCAATCTAGTAGGAGGCTCCTCAAAAGTCCCACGCACCTACACAAACAAACAAAGAACTCGCAACCAACACAATAAAGGGGTTGTCAATCCCTTCACGTCCACTTGCGAAAGTGAGATCTAATAGAGATAGTATGATAAGATAAATATATTTTGGTATTTTATGATATAGATGTGAAAAGTAAAGATGCAAATAAAAGTAGATTGAAAGCTTATATGATAAAAGATAGACCCAGGGGCCATCGGTTTCACTAGTGGCTTATCTCAAGATAGCATAAGTATTACGGTGGGTGAACAAATTACTCTCGAGCAATTGATAGAAAAGCGAATAATTATGAGATTATCTAGGCATGATCATGTATATAGGCATCACGTCTGCAACAAGTAGACCGACTCCTGCCTGTATCTACTACTATTACTCCACACATCGACCGCTATCCAGCATGCATCTAGAGTATTAAGTTCATAAGAACAGAGTAACACATTAAGAAAGATGACATGATGTAGAGGGATAAACTCAAGCAATATGATATAAACCCCATATTTTTATCCTCGATGGCAACAATATAATGCGTGCCTTACAACCCCTACTATCACTGGGTAAGGACACCGCAAGATTGAACCCAAAGCTAAGCACTTCTACCATGGCAAGAAAGATCAATCTAGTAGGCCAAACCAAACTGATAATTCGAATAGACTTTCAAAGATAACTCAATTATACATAAAAGAATTCAGAGGAGATTCAAATATTTCTCATAGATAAACTTGATCATAAACCCACAATTCATCGGATCTCGACAAACACACCGCAAAAAAGTTTATATCGAATAGATCTCCACAAGAGAGGGGGAGAACATGGTATTGAGATCCAAAAAGAGAGAATAAGCCATCTAGCTAATAACTATGGACCCGAAGGTCTGTGGTAAACTACTCACAACTCATCGGAAGGGCTATGGTGTTGATGTAGAAGCTCTCCGTGGTCGATTCCCCCTCCGACGGAGCGCGACGAAGGCTCCAAGATGGGATCTCATGGATATAGAAGGTTACGGTGGTGGAAATTGTTTTTCGTTGGCTCCCTGGATGTTTTCGGGGTACATGGATATATATAGGTACATGGGAATATATAGGAGGAAGAAGTACGTCGGTGGCCGCCCGAGGGGCCCACGAGACAGGGGGGCACGCCCAGAGGGGGTGGGCGCGCCCTCCTATCTCCTGGTCGCCTCGATCGCTTGACTTGCACTCCAAGTTCTCTGGATCACGTTCATTCCAAAAATCATGCTCCCGAAGGTTTCATTCCGTTTGGACTCCGTTTGATATTCCTTTTCTTCGAAATACTGAAATAGGCAAAAAATAGCAATACGGACTGGGCCTCCGGTTAGTAGGTTAGTCCCAAAAATGATATAAATGTGTAAAATAAAGCCCATAAACATCCAAAAGGGATAATATAATAGCATGGAGCAATAAAAAATTATAGATACGTTGGAGACGTATTAGTCGGCCGGTCTGCCGGCCTCCTCGGGCCGGGGTGGCCGGCAGCATGGCGTGGGCACGAGCCTCGAAGGCCCGGGTGTAATACATGGCCGTCTGGAGGTCCTGAGGTCCGCGAAGCTCCCCGTCGACGCGAATGTGATCTGGAAGGCCACCCACAAAGAGGTCGGCGTGCTGCTGCGCCGTCACGCCCGACGCATGGCACACCAAGGCCTGGAAGCGGTCGACAAAGTCCTGCACTGTAGAGGTGAAAGGAAGGCGACCGAGCTCCGCCAGGTGGCTCCCGTGAACCGGGGACCCAAAGCGGAGGAGGCAGAGCTCGCGGAAGTGCTCCCTAGGAGGCATGGCGCCCTCGTCCTGCTTGAGAGCGTAGTACCATGTCTGTGCGGCGCCGCGGAGGTGATAAGAGGTGAGCCAGGTACGTTCCGATGCGAGGGTGTGCTGCCCGCGAAAGAACTGGTTGCATTGGTTGAGCCAGTTGAGGGGGTCCTCCGTGCCGTCATAAGTGGCTAAGTTGATCTTGGCGAACCACGGCGGTGTTTGTGTCGGGCCGCCGTGCCAAACTAGCTTGGAGGAGTGGAACAGCGAGGCAACCTGATGGAGCGGTAAGCCGGGCGGTGCGGTTGTTCCCGAACTGCTCAAGGACGGTGATGGCACGGAGAACGGCGGCTGTAGAGGTCCGCTGGCCGCCGCCTGCAGTGTCTGCTATAGCAGCCAGGGGGCCGCTGATGGCGTCGGCGCCAAGTGCCAGAGGGGCGCCCCGGCGGCCGGTGGGCCATTTGGTTGGGGCGCGTGGAACGGTAGCATCAGGGGGGCACCATAAGCGGAAACGCCCTAGGGCGGCCGCGGCATGTGGCCGTAGGCGGCGATGGTCGCCGTTGGTAGGGGCCCGTAGGGCCCGGCCGCGTACTGCTGCTACTTCAGGTGAAGGCCCTGGACGGCGGCCATGAGATCCCGCAAGGTGGACGTGACCTGCTCCAGTGTGAAGACGGCGGACGGCGGTGGCGCGGAGGGGACCGGGGATGGCGGCGCGGGCGGGGCCACGGTGGAGTCGTGGCCCGCCAGCGCGGTGGTCCCGGCGGCGAACGTCATCGACGCGGTGAGGGGCGGCGCCGTCGTCATCGGAGCGGTGGAGCCGCTGGACAGTGTCGACGGAAGTGGTGGCAGCGACATGATCTGAACTTGGTCTCTCTGATTACCAAATTGGTAGGACTAGGGTTCTTATCGGGTCTACTCCTTAGGTTATAAGGGCAGAACAACAGAGGTCGTGGGCAAGGGCGCAAGCTCTGGCGCGACGGCACCGTCGCGAGGGAGGAGGAGGGAGGCGGCTAGGGTTAGGGGTCCGGCTCCTTTGGGAGCCGGGCAATAATAATACTATTTATTGCTTAATCTCGAAAAGGTGTTTTACAACTAATATTTATAACCTCGAAACAAATAGCTTAATATAACTTGTGGGCCAAGCCCCTAACTACTGCCCGGTGGGCCTCCTCCGGTTATAAGCTAAAACGGTCATAACATCATCACTTATAACATTTCCAATTATTTATTTGTGCTTGTGTAGGCATGAAGTGGAAGAGAGAATCGATTCATAAATTTTGCAAACCAGTTGGTTCAAGCTCTCAACCATCGGAACATTGATGCTACTACAAATGATGTGCAACCTAGCGAACAAAACCAGCCTAATCATATTGAAGGTAATGCTCAAACTGATCATGATGTTCCCATGCGAGAAGTTATAGAACAAGCTACAATCATAACTACAAGTTATGACTAAGAGCATGGGAGACGTCTTCAAATTTGGCAACTTCCTCCTGATGAGCATGGTGCTGCTACGTCTTTTTATATATCCACTAAATGTTCTTATCAACCGGCCTTGCAACCACATGAGTATAACTTTACTGGGAGAGGGGCTGGTTATCGGCGATTCCAAAGTGATTCCTTCATAAACTTTTTCTGGTTGGAATATTCACCCCTAACAAATTGTGCCTATTCCTTGCCTTGTTTTCTCTTTTCGAAGAAGCCAATTGGAAAGTGTGGTTCACAAACATTCATGGTCAAAGTATTTGATAAGTGGAAGAAGGTTAAAAATGGAAAAGAATGTGCTTTCCTCACACATATGGGCACTACTTCCAACTCGGCTCACAATTTTGCAGCTCGGTGTTTTGAAAACTTGAAAAAATAGAATGAATCATGTTGGTGCGGTGATTAAAAAGCAAACTAAAAAGATGGTTCTTGATGCAAGACTAAGGCTAAAGACTTCCATTGATGTAAGCAAGAATTATTTAATTTCAAACATTAGAATTTCTTAATACACAGGGTGTTAATGTTCCAAGTATGTCTCTTTAGAGGAAATGATGAATCTGAGGATTCCAAGAACCAAGGTAATTTCAAGGAAATGATTAGGCTTTTAATAAGGATGTACATGAACTTATATAGAGTCCCCCCCCCTAAAAAAAGCAAAGTACACTTCACCAACTATTCGAAAGGAAATTGCTAGCATGTTTGCAGAAAAAGTGAAGTCCTCGATTAAAGAAGAAATTGGTAATAGCAAATTTTCTATCATGGTTGATTAATGTAGGGATGAGTCTATAAAGGAGCAGATGACACCAGTTGTTCGATTTGCAAACATAGAAGGGGTGATAAGAGAACACTTACTTGATCGTATTCATGTTAGAGACACTAGTGCTTTGGCTCTCAAGAACACACTTATTGTCATCCTAGTTGATAATGGGTTGAATGTGCAGGATATTAGAGGCCAAGGATATGATGGAGCAAGTAACATGAGGGGGGAGTGGAATGGGTAAAAGCTCTAATTCTCAAAGAGTGCCCTTATGCATTCTATATTCGATGTCTAACTTATCAAATCCAGTTGGCTCTTGTTGTTGCTTCAAGGGAGGTACATGAGGTACATACTTTTTTCAGCATGCAAATTTCATTGTAAATATAGATAGTGCATCTCCCAAAGCAATGATGACCTACTAGAAAATCAAGTTGCTAAAACTGCTAGAGAGATTGAATTGGGAGAGCTCAACACAGGAAGAGGGGTGCTACGTCTTGAGCTTGCGTTGGTTTTCCTCGAAGAGGAGAGGGTGATGCAGCAATAGTAGCGTAAGTATTTCCCTTAGTTTTTGAGAACCAAGGTATCAATCCAGTAGGAGGCTCCTCAAAAGTCCCACGTACCTACACAAACAAACTGAGAACTCGCAACCAACGCGATAAAGGGGTTGTCAATCCCTTCACGACCACTTGCGAAAGTGAGATCTGATAGAGATAGTATGATAAGATAAATATTTTTTTGGTATTTTATAATATAGATGCAAAAAGTAAAGATGCAAATAAAAGTAGATTGAAAGCAAATATGATAAGAGATAGACCCCTGGGCCATAGGTTTCACTAGTGGCTTCTCTCGAGATAGCATAAGTATTACGGTGGGTGAACAAATTACTGTCGAGCAATTGATAGAAAAACGAATAATTATGAGATTATCTAGGCATGATCATGTATATAGGCATCACGTCCATAACAAGTAGACCAACTCCTGCCTGCATCTACTACTATTACTCCACACATCGACCGACTCCTGCCTGCATCTAGAGTATTAAGTTCATAAGAACAGAGTAACTCATTAAGCAAGATGACATGATGTAGAGGGATAAACTCAAGCAATATGATATAAACCCCAACTTGTTATCCTCGATGGCAACAATACAATACGTGCCTTGCAACCCTTTCTGTCACTGGGTAAGGACACCGCAATATTGAACCCAAAGCTAAGCACTTCTCCCATGGCAAGAAAGATCAATCTAGTAGGCCAAACCAAACTGATAATTCGAAGAGACTTGCAAAGATAACTCAATCATACATAAAAGAATTCAGAGAAGATTCAAATATTATTCATAGATAAACTTGATCATAAACCCACAATTCATCGGATCTCCACAAACACACTGCAAAAAGAGATTACATCGAATAGATCTCCACGAGAGAGGGGGAGAACATTGTATTGAGATCCAAAAAGAGAGAAGAAGCCATCTAGCTAATAACCATGGACCCTTAGGTATGTGGTAAACTACTCACAACTCATCGGAGGGGCAAGCATGTTGATGTAGAGGCCCTCCGTGGTCGATTCCCCCTCCGACAGAACACCGACGAAGGCTCCAAGATGGGATCTCGCAGATACAGAATGTTACGATGATGGAAATTGTGTTTCGTCTGCCCCTGGATGTTTTCAGGGTACGTAGGTATATATAGGAGGAAGAAGTACGTCGTTGGACGCCCGAGGGGCCCACAAGACAGGGGGTGCCCTATAGGGGGGCACCCTCCTATCTCATGGGAGCCTCGGCTGCTTCTTGACTTGCACTCCAAGTCCTCCGGATCATGTTCGTTCCAAAAATCACGCTCCCGAAGGTTTCATTCCGTTTGGACTCCGTTTGATATTCCTTTTCTTCGAAATACTGAAATAGGCAAAAAAACAACAATACGGGCTGGGCCTCCGGTTAGTCCCAAGAATGATATAAATGTGTAAAATAAAGCCCATAAACATCCAAAAGGGGTAATATAATAGCATGGAACAATAAAAAATTATAGATACGTTGGATACGTATCGAGCATCCCCAAGCTTAATTCCTGCTCGTCCTCGAGTAGGTAAATGATAAAAAAGAAATTTTTGATGTGGAATGCTACCTACCATAATTCTCAATGTAATTTTCTTTATTGTGGCATGAATGTTCAGATTCAAATGATTCAAAATAAAAGTTCATATTGATAAGAGAAATAGTAACACTTCAAGCATACTAATCAAAGTAATCATGTCTTCTCAAAATATCATGGCAAAAGAAAGTTCATCCCTACAAAATCATATAGTTAGGCTATGCTTCATTTTCGTCACACAGAGATGTTCCCAACTTCTATACCCCCGATGACAAGCCAAGCAATTGTTTCATACTTAAATAATCTCAAACTTTTTCAACCTTCACGCAATACATGAGCGTGAGCCATGGATATAGCACTATGGGTGGAATAGAATATGATGATGGGGATTGTGTGGAGAAGACAAAAAAAGGAGAAAGTCTCACATTGACGAGGATAATCAACGGGCTATGGAGATGCCCATCAATTGATGTCAACATGAGGAGTAGGGATTGCCATGCAACGGATGCACTAGAGCTATAAATGAATGCTCAACAAAAGAAAACTAGTGGGTGTGCATCCAACTTGCTTGCTCACGAAGACCTAGGGCATTTGAGGAAGCCCATCGTAGGTATATACAAGCCAAGTTCTATAATGAAAAATTCCCACTAGTATGAAAAAGACAACTTATGAGACTCGCTATATGAAAAACATGGTGCTACTTTGAAGCACAATATATGAGACTCACTACATGAAGAACAAGGTGCTACTTTGAAGCACAAGTATGGAAAAAGAGATAGTAACATTGCCCTTTTCTTTTTTTCTTTTTTTCTTTGGGCCTTTCTTTTTTTTGGCCTTTCCCTTTTTTTTATTTTTTTGGCCAATGTTCTAATAATGATGATCATCACACTTTCATTGATTACAACATATGAATTACAACTCGAAACTAGAACAAGATATGACTCTATATGAATGCCTCCGGCGATGTACCGGGATGGTGCAATGAATCAAGAGTGACATGTATGAAAAATAATGCATGGTGGCTTTGCCACAAATACGATGTCAACTACATGATCAAGCAATGGCAATATGACAAAAGTAAAGTATGTCATGATGATGATAAACGGAACGGTGGAAAGTTGCATGGCAATATATCTCGGAATGGCTATGGAAATGCCATAATATGTAGGTATGGTGGCTGTTTTGAGGAAGATATAAGGAGGTTTATGTGTGATAGAGCGTATCGCATCACGGGGTTTGGATGCACCGGCGAAGTTTGCACCAACTCTCAAGGTGAGAAAGGGCAATGCACGGTACCGAAGAGGGTAGCAATGGTGGAAAGGTAAAAGTGTGTATAATCCATGGACTCAACATTAGTCAAAAGAACTCATATACTTATTGCACAATTTAGAAGTCATCAAAAATCAAGCACTACGCGCATGCTCCTAGGGGGATAGATTGGTAGGAAAAGACCATCGCTCGTCCCCGACCGCCACTCATAAGGATGCACAAGCCAGGTACATTTCATGTTTCAAATTTGTTACACAACTTTAACCATACGTGCATGCTATGGGACTTGCTAACTTCAACACAAGCATTCTTTAAATTCATAATCACCCAACTAGCATGACTTTAATATCACTACCTCCATTTCTCAAAACAATTATCAAGTATCAAATTGATCATAGCATCCAATTCACTTCCTATGATAGTTTTTATTATACCCAACTTGGATGCTCATCATTCTAGGACCAACTTTGTAACCATAGCAAATACCATGCTGTTCTAAAAGAGTCTCAAAATAATATAAGTGAAGCATGAGAGACTAGAAATTTCTATAAAACTAAGACACCACGGTGCTCTAAAAGATATAAGTGAAGCACTAGAGCAAAAACTATCAAGCTCAAAAGGTATAAGTGAAGCACAAAGCAAATTCTAATAAATTCTAATCAAATAGGCTTCTGCCAAAAGGTGTGTACAGCAAGGATGATTGTGGTAAACTAAAAATCAAAGACTAATATAATACACGACGCTCCAAGCAAAACACATATCATGTGGCGAATAAAAAGATAGCTCCAAGTAAAGTTACCAATGAACAAAGACGAAAGAGGGGATGCCTTCCCGGGGCATCCCCAAGCTTAGGCTTTCGGATATTCTTTAATATCTTGGGGTGCCTTGGGCATACCCAAGCTTAGGCTCTTGCCACTCCTTATTCCATAGTCCATAAAAGCTTTACCCAAAACTTGAAAACTTCACAACACAAAACTCAACAGGAAATCTTATAAGCTCGGTTAGTGAAAGAAAACAAAACCACCACATAAGGTACTGCAATGAACTCATTCTTTATTTAATTTGGTGTTAAACCTACTGTATTCCAACTTCTCTATGGTTTATGAACTATTTTACTAGCCATAGATGCATCAAAATAAGCAAACAACACACGAAAAACAGAATCTGTCAAAAACAGAACAGTCTGTAGCAATCTGTAACTAACGCAAACTTCTGGAACTCTAAAAATCCTACCAAAATAGTAAGTCCTGGACAATTTGTCTATTGAACATCATCAAGCAGAATCAACGCAAAAGCACATCCCTGTGATTTAACAAACTTATATTCATGCGCGCAAAGTTTCTGTTTTTCAGCAGAATCAAATCAACTATCATCATAGGTTATCCTATAGGTTCTACTTGGCACAAACACTAATTAAAAGATAAAAACACATCTAAACGGAGAGTAGATGCAAGATTTATTACTAAACAGGAGTAAAAACAAAAAACATAAAGAAAAATTGGGTTGCCTCCCAA
Organism: Triticum aestivum; assembly: GCF_018294505.1. NCBI lineage: Eukaryota > Viridiplantae > Streptophyta > Magnoliopsida > Poales > Poaceae > Triticum > Triticum aestivum. The sequence goes on along the minus strand of NC_057795.1, from coordinate 420,001,384 downwards.
CTAGCGCTATCGTTTAATGCCCCTAGCTAGGCATAAAAACAAAGATAGATCTAACGAGTGCCTTCTTTGGCACTTGATTCATAAGTAGCTCGCATGATAGATTCATAAGGTAATTTGACTTTATTTCTTGGAAAGTGTTCCATGCCTTTCTTTAATTGAAATTGGAACCTAATATTCCCTTCCTTCATATCAATAGTCGCACCAATCATTCTAAGGAAAGGTCTACCAAGAATAATAGGGCAAGAAAGATTGCAATCTATATCAAGAACGATAAAATCTATGGGCACCAAATTTCTATTTGTAACAATAAGAACATCATTGATCCTTCCCATATGCTTTTTAATGGTGGAATCCGCAAGGTGCAAATTTAACGAGCAATCATCAAGATCATGGAAACCTTGAACATCACATAAAGTTTTCGGAATTGTGGAAACACTAGCACCCAAATCACACAAAGCAAAACACTCATAATCTTTAATTCTAATCTTTATAGTAGGTTCCCACTCATCATTAAGTTTTCTAGGTATAGAAACTTCCAAATTAAGTTTTTCATCAAAAGATTGTAACAAGGCATCAACAATATGTTTGGTAAAAGCTTTATTTTTACTATAAGCATGAGGAGAATTAACAACAGATTGCAACAAGGAAATACAACCTTTTAAAGAACAATTATGATAATCAAATTCCTTGAAATCCAAGATAGTAGGTTCAATGTTATTTGAGGTTGTGACCTCTCCAATCTCACTTTTACCAAATTTAGCATCAAGATCTAAAGACTCCGAATTCTTGGGACGCCTTCTAGGCAAAGTTGATTCATCATTAGTCCCATAATTATCAAAATTCATATTGCAAAACATAGATCTAATAGGGGACGCATCAATAACTTTAAGATCTTCATCATTATTTTCATGGAAACTAGAAGAACAGCTTTTATAAAGCTATCTTTCTTAGCACGCAATCTAGCGGTTCTTTCCTTACATTCATCAACGGAAATTCTCATTACTTTGAGAGACTCATTGATATCATGCTTATGGGGAGAAGATCTAAGTTTAAGAGAATCAACATCATGCGAAAGTCTATCAACGTTCCTAGCCAAATCATCAATTTTGAGCAATTTTTCTTCAAGCGAAGCATTAAAATTCTTTTGAGAAATCATAAATTCTTTCACACTATTCTCAAAATCAGAGAGCATCTTATTAAAATTACCATAAAAATTATTGTAGGAATTTCCATAATTATTAGAGGAATTACTAGGGAACGGTCTAGCATTAAAGTTTCCTCTATAAGCATTGTTTAAAAAAATATTCCTACCAACAAAATTCACATCCATAGATTCATTATTATTCTCAATCAAAGATGACAAATGCATATCATTGGTATCAAGAGGAGTATTTTTAGTAGCAAATAATTTCATAAGTTCATCCATCTTTCCACTCAAAACATTCATGTCTTCTATAGCATGCTCTTTTTTACTAGAAGATCTTTCGGTGTGCCATTGAGAATAATTAGCCATAATATTATCAAGAAGTTTTGTAGCATCTTGTAATGTGATTTCAATAAACGTGCCTCCTGCGGCCGAATCTAAGAGATTTCTAGAAGCAAAGTTCAAACCAGTAAATTTTTTTTGTATAATCATCCATAAATTCAAACCATGAGTAGGGCAATTACTGAGCATCAATTTCATTCTTTACCAAAATTGGGCAACATGCTCATGATCAAGTTGTTTAAAATTCATAATATCGTTCCTAAGAGTGATAATCTTAGCGGGAGGAAAATACTTAGAGATAAAAGCATCTTTGCACTTGTTCCAAGAATCAATACTATTTTTAGGCAAAGACAAAAACCAAACTTTAGCACGATCTCTAAGTGAAAACGGAAATAACTTCAATTTGACAATATTGTTATCCGTATCTTTCTTCTTTTGCATATCACACAAATCAACAAAGTTGTTTAGATGAGTAGCGGCATCTTCACTAAGAAGGCCGGTGAATTGATCTTTCATAACAAGATTCAGCAAAGTAGTATTGATTTCACAAGACTCAACATCATTAAGAGGAGCAATCGGAGTACTAAGGAAATTATTATTATTGGTATTCGAGAAATCACACAATTTGGTATTATCTTGCGCCATGGCAACAAGTAATCCAACACACAAGCAAACAGAAAAAGGCAAGCGAAAAGAGAGGAGGAGATTGGGAAAGAGAGGGCGAATAAAACGGCAAGGGTGAAGTGGGGGAGAGGAAAACGAGAGGCAAATGGCAAATAATGTAAATGCGAGGGAGATGGGTTTGTGATGGGTACTTGGTATGTCTTGACTTGAGCGAAGACCTCCCCGGCAACGGCGCCAGAAATCCTTCTTGCTACATCTTGAGCTTGCGTTGGTTTTCCTCGAAGAGGAGAGGGTGATGCAGCAATAGTAGCGTCAGTATTTCCCTCAGTTTTTGAGAACCAAGGTATCAATCCAGTAGGAGGCTCCTCAAAAGTCCCATGTACCTATACAAACAAACTGAGAACTCGCAACCAACGCGATAAAGGGATTGTCAATCCCTTCACAGCCACTTGCGAAAGTGAGATCTGATAGAGATAATATGATAAGATAAATATATTTTTGGTATTTTATAATATAGATGCAAAAAGTAAAGATGCAAATAAAAGTAGATTGAAAGCAAATATGATAAGAGATAGACCCAGGGGCCATAGGTTTCACTAGTGGCTTCTCTCAAGATAGCATAAGTATTACGGTGGGTGAACAAATTACTGTCGAGCAATTGATAGAAAAGAGAATAATTATGATATTATCTAGGCATGATCATGTATATAGGCATCACGTCCATAACAAGTAGACCGACTCCTGCCTGCATCTACTACTATTACTCCACACATCGACCGACTCCTGCCTGCATCTAGAGTATTAAGTTCATAAGAACAGAGTAACACATTAAGCAAGATGACGTGATGTAGAGGGATAAACTCAAGCAATATGATATAAAACCCAACTTGTTATCCTCGATGGCAACAATACAATACATGCCTTGCAACCCTTTCTATCACTGGGTAAGGACACCACAATATTGAACCCAAAGCTAAGCACTTCTCCCATAGCAAGAAAGATCAATCTAGTAGGCCAAACCAAACTGATAATGCAAAGAGACTTGTAATGATAACTCAATCATACATAAAAGAATTCAGAGAAGATTCAAATATTATTCATAGATAAACTTGATCATAAACCCACAATTCATCGGATCTCGACAAACACACCGCAAAAAGAGATTACATCGAATAGATCTTCACGAGAGAGGGGGAGAACATTGTATTGAGATCCAAAAAGAGAGAAGAAGCCATCTAGCTAATAACTATGGACCCGTAGGTCTGTGGTAAAATACTCACAACTCATCAGAGGGGCAAGGATGTTGATGTAGAGGCCCTCCATGGTCGATTCCCCCTCCGGCAGGACGCCGGCGAAGGCTCCAAGATGGGATCCCACGGATACAGAAGGTTACGGTGGTGGAAATTGTGTTTCATCTGCCCCTGGATGTTTTTGGGGTACGTATGTATATATAGGAGGAAGAAGTATGTCGGTGGACGCCCGAGGGGCCCACGAGACAGGGGGCGTGCCCTACAGGGGGGGCGCCCTCCTATCTCGTGGGAGCCCCGGCTGCTTCTTGACTTGCACTCCAAGTCCTCCGGATCACGTTCGTTGCAAAAATCATGCTCCCGGATGTTTCATTCCGTTTGGACTCCGTTTGATATTCCTTTTCTTTGAAATACTAAAATAGGCAAAAAAAACAGCAATACGGGCTGGGCCTCTGGTTAGTAGGTTAGTCCCAAAAATGATATAGATGTGTAAAATAAAGCCCATAAACATCCAAAAGGGGTAATATAATAGCATGGAACAATCAAAAATTATAGATACGTTGGAGATGGATCAAGGGGCCAACTAAATAGGATCTTTACAAAGGGCGGGATACATGAGATGGAGTTCCCACTACAAATCTATTGAAAGTTTGTTAAAGATGTTTGCCGCAACTGTTTCAGTGCTAAGAAGTGTAAAAGTTGATTGTTCAGCTATAAGGAACTCAAGAGGAGATGCTGGAGGTGTCCTGGAAATCCTAATAACATTTGATTTTATGTTCATTCTATACTTGGTGGAAATAATCATGAAATTCACAGAAGTGTTGTGTCTCAAACTTCAACATAAAACTTTGGGCATTGTAAATGCGTTAGATTGTGTTTCTAATACAAAAGTGTTGATTGCTGAACTAAGAGAAGATGGATGAGACAACCTTTTTGAAGATGTAAAATCCTTTTGTGTGAAACATGAGATTGACATCCCAGACATGGAACAAAAGTATGTCTCTTTCCCTATGTCTCTATGAATTATGGACCTACATTGGCTAAATGGCTTACATTGACTAAATTACAATGTAGAGATTTAGTCACGTACATACTTACTCATAAATGTCTAGATCATGTAAAAAAATCATTTTTACATAGATATTGTAGTTTTGCGTATGTTGATGAGAAAAAAATCTTTAAATAAGCATGACAACACCAAAATTATTCATCATTACAAAGTAGACATGTTTAATATTGCAATAGATCAACAAGTGATAGAGTTGAATAATCGATTCATTTCTCAAGTAACTGAGCTTCTAGATCTTTGTTCATCGTTGGATCAAAGGCATGATCCCTGCAGTCTAGTGGAGAAATTCTATCTTGCAGATTTTTCTTGTGAAGAAAGAGATAGGTTGGAGTGTTGGCTACTGATATGTCTCCAATGTATCTATAATTTATGAAGCATTCATGCTATTATATTATCTATTTTGAATGTTTATGGGCTTTATTATACACTTTTATATTATTTTTGGGACTAACCTATTAACCGGAGGCCCAGCCCATGTTGTTGTTTTCTTGCCTATTTCAGTGTTTCGAAGAAAAGGAATATCAAACGGAGTCCAAACGGAATGAAACCTTCGGGAAAGTTATTTTTGGAACAGAAGCAATCCAGGGAACTTGGAGTGCAAGCCAGGGAAGCTTCGAGGAGGCCACGAGATAGGGGGCGCGCCCTCCACTCTCGTGGGCCCCTCGAGACTCCCCCGACTGACTTCTTTCACCTATATATTCCCATATACCCCAAAACCATCGAAGAACACAATAGATCGGGAGTTCCGCCACCGCAAGCCTCTGTAGCCACCAAAAATCTCTTGAGAGCCCATTCCGGCACCCTGCCGGAGGGAGGATCCCTCACCGGTGACCATCTTCATCATCCCGGCGCTCTCCATGACGAGGAGGGAGTATTTCACCCTCGGGGCTGAGGGTATATACCAGTAGCTATGTGTTTGATCTCTCTCTCTCTCTCTCGTGTTCTTGACTTCGCACGATCTTGATGTATCGCGAGCTTTGCTACTATAGTTGGATCTTATGATTTTTCTCCCCCTCTACTCTCTTGTAATGGATTGAGTTTTCCCTTTGAAGTTATTTTATCGGATTGAGTCTTTAAGGATTTGAGAACACTTGATGTATGTCTTGTCGTGCTTATCTGTGGTGACAATGGGATATCACGTGATCCACTTGATGTATGTTTTGGTGATCAACTTGCGGGTTCCGCCCATGAACCTATGCATAGGGGTTGGCGCATGTTTTCATCTTGACTCTCTAGTAGAAACTTTGGGGCACTCTTTGAAGTACTTTGTGTTGGTTGGATAGATGAATCTTAGATTGTGTGATGCATATCGTATAATCATGCCCATGGATACTTGAGGTGACAATGGAGTATCTAGGTGACATTAAGGTTTTGGTTGATTTGTGTCTTAAGGTGTTATTCTAGTATGAACTCTATGATAGATCTAACAGAAAGAATAGCTTCATGTTATTTTACTACGGACTCTTGAATAGATCGAGCAGAAAGGATTTGAGGTGGTTTCATACCCTACCATAATCTCTTCATTTGTTCTCCACTATTAGTGGCTTTGGAGTGACTCCTTGTTGCATGTTGAGGGATAGTTATATGATCCAATTATGTTATTATTGTTGAGAGAACTTGCACTAGTGAAAGTATGAACCCTATGCCTTGTTTCCTACCATTGCAATACCGTTTATACTCACTTTTATCATTAGTTACCTTGCTGTTTTTCTAATTTCAGATTACAAAAACCTATATCTACCATTCATATTGCACTTGTATCACCATCTCTTTGCTGAACTAGTGCACCTATACAATTTACCATTGTATTGGGTGTGTTGGGGACACAAGAGACTCTTTGTTATTTGGTTGTAGGGTTGTTTGAGAGAGACCATCTTCATCCTATGCCTACCACGGATTGATAAACCTTAGGTCATCCACTTGAGGGAAATTTGCTACTGTCCTACAAACCTCTGCACTTGGAGGCCCAACAACGTCTACAAGAAGAAGGTTGTGTAGTAGACATCAAGCTCTTTTCTGGCGCCGTTGCCGGGGAGGCTAGGTAAGCAGCACTCACACCCCGTCAACTAAGCTCTTTTCTGGCGTCGTTGCCGGGGAGGTGAGTGCTTGAACGTATATCTTTAGGTCTTGCAATCGAATCGTTTTGTTTCTTGTTTTATCACTAGTCTAGTTTATAAAAGAAAACTACACAAAAAATGGAATTGAGTTTGTCTCATATGCTTCATCTTTTTAATATCTTTTGTGAGAATGATGGAAAGGAAAATTGTGCTGAAGTGCTAGAAGAAGAAGTCTATAAAATGCTTGATACTAAATCTTTGAATGATTAGCATGATTGCAATGTTTTTAGTATGAATTCCTTGAATATCCATGATGCTAATGATATGCAAAGCCACAAGCTTGGGGAAGCTATGTTTGATGAAGATGATATGTTTAGTCCCCTAAGTTTTGATGAGAATATTTATTATGATGAAAGCATGCCTCCTATTTATGATGATTATATTGATGAAAGTGGGTTTGGAAGAGTGTCAACTTTAGGAAGTAGTGATCCCACTATTTTGGAGGATGTTGAATCTTATTGTGATGAATATGAAAGTGGATTTGGAAGAGTGTCAACTTTATTTAGTAATGATTCCACTATTTCGAAAGAGGTTCCAATTGATTATGAGAACAAAGTTGCTATCTATGATGATTATTGTGATGACTTGTATGCTATTAAGAATAATGATAACCATGAAACTTGTCATCATGATTTTAGTTTTCAATTGGATTATGCCTCACATGATAATTGTTTTGTTGAGTTTGCTCACACTATTATTCATGAGAAGAAATTCGCTTTAGGTGCTGGTTATATTGTTGAATTCTTTCATGATGCTACTGAAAATTATTATGAGGGAGGAACATATGCTTGCAGGAATTGCGATAATGTCAAGTTTCCCCTCTATGTGCTTAAAGTTTTGAAGTTATGCTTGTTTTGCCTTCCTATGCTAGTTGATTATTGTTCCCATAAGTTGTTTGTTCACAAAATCCCTAGGCATCGTAACATGCTTCATGATGCTCCCGTTATGTTTCAATTCTTATCTTTTATGTGAGCATCATTGTCATCATCATGCCTAGCTAGAAAGGCATTAAAGAAAAGCGCTTGTTGGGAGACAACCCAATACTTATCATTACTGTTTTTTGTGTTCACATGATTATGCTACTGTAGTAATCATGTTTTATAGCTTTTGTTTCAATAAAGTGCCAAGTAAGACCTTTAGGATAGCTTACGGTGATAGTTGTGTTGATCCTGCTGAGAATCAGAAACTTTTCCACCCAGTATATTAGTTTTGATAATTCACTTAAACGTGATTCTGATCTGATTCTTTTCTCTCTGGATTGTTACACAAATTTCTTAGGACTTCCTAATTTGGTAGGATTTTTGGAGTTCCATAAGTATACATTTGATACAGATTACTACAGATTGTTCTGTTTTTGACAGATTCTGTTTTCTATGTGTTGTTTGCTTATTTTGATGAATCTATGAGTAGTATCGGAGGATATGAACCATAGATAAGTTGGATTCTAGTAGATATTACACCAATATGAATTTAGAATGAGTTCACTACAGTACCTAAGTGGTGATTTTATTTTCTTATACTAACGGAGCTTACGTGTTTTCTGTTGAGTTTTGTGTTGTGAAGTTTTAAAGTTTTGGGTAAAGATTCAATGGACTATGGAATAAGGAATGGCGAGATCCTAAGCTTGGGGATGCCTAAGGGACCCCAAGGTAATATTCAAGGACAACCAAGAGCCTAAGCTTGGGGATGCCCCGGAAGGCATCCCCTCTTTCGTCTTCGTCCATCGGTAACTTTACTTGGAGCTGTATTTTTATTCACCACATGATATGTGTTCTGCTTGGAGCGCCATTTTATTTTGTTAGTATTTGCTTGCTGTTATTTATAATAATGTTTTGCATCTATATTTTCAATAAAAATGTCAAGGATAGCCTTTACCATGCTTATTGCGCTAGTATACATGTTGCTGTTTGAAAACAGAAAGTTTACCGCTGTTGCAAAAATTCCCTAGAAAAGTAAGAGAATGGTATAATGTTGAAACTTTTTGCATAATGAGATATAATAAATCTTCTACAGCGTATTATTTTTCCCATAATTTTTGGAGTTAGGGAAGTATGATGAATCTTGCATTCTTTACAGACTGTACTGTTTTGGCAGATTGCTGTTACGGTTGCATTGTTTGCATATGTTTGCTTGTTTAATGATTCTATTTGAGGCTAGGAGTATTAAATATGCAGAGACATTTAGTATTCAATGTTTAATAATAATTTTAGTGATTTTTTACAGTATAAAATGATAAGGTTTTGCATTGGTTTATACTAACCTATCTCACGAGTTCCTGTTGAGTTTGGTGTGGATGAAACTTTTGATAAAAAGAGAAACCATGATATGAGAGGAATTAAGGAGACACAAAATTTAAAGCTTGGGGATTCCCAAGGCACCCCAAGATAATATTTCAAGAAGTCTCAAGTATCTAAGCTTGGGGATGCCCCGTTAGGCACCCCACCTTTCTTCTTCAACAACTATTGGTTAGTATCGGTTGAACCTAAGTTACTGCTTCTTCACATGAGTTGTGCTATCCTTGCAATGTCATTTTATTTTGTTTTGCTTGCTGTTAAAATACCAAGATCTGAAATTTTTAAATGAGAGAGAGTCTTCACATAGTTACATAATTATTTAACTACTCATTGATCTTCACTTATATCTTTTTGTAGTAGTTTGTCATTTACTCGTGTGCTTCACTTATATCCTATGAGTAAATGGTTGAATGAGTTGAATGTCATAAATATGAAATTATATATGTTTCATTTGCTTATCCCATGAGGAGTAATGACTTCACATCTAAGAAGTAGAGGTTGTAAATTTATTGAAGGTTAGCAAGCTTTGTATTGGTCATTTGAACAATTCATGAAAGAATATTGAAGGAAGAGAGATTTCACATATAAATATACTATCCTAGACATCTTTTATAATTGTGAGCACTCATCAAGTATGACATGCTAAAGAGTTGATGTTGGACAAGGAAGACAACATAATGGGTTATGTTTTCTCACATCTCAGTTAAAGTATATTGTCATGGATCATTCAAACATGTTGAGCTTGCCTTTCCCCCTCATGCTAGCCAAAATTCTTTGCACCAAGTAGAGATACTACTTGTGCTTACAAATATCCTTAAACCTAGTTTTTGCCATGAGTGTCCACCATACCTACCTATATGCGGTATTTACCTGCCGTTCCAAGTAAATTTGCATGTGCCAAACTCTAAACCTTCAAATAATAATCTGTTTTGTATGCCTGAATCACTCGTGTAGCGACTAGGGGATGTCAGTATCTTCCATGCTAGGTGGGTTAATCTCAAGATGAGTGGACTCTTCTCATCATTCACGAGAAAAATGGCTGGTAACTGGGATGCCCAATCCCATGATCAAAAGATCAAAATCAAATCAAAAATAATTAAAACAAAACTCCACCAGGATTGTTGTTGGTATGGAAGGTACCCCGTTGTTTCGGATGGCCGTGGAGTGTGATTGTTGGTGGAGGGCGAGTAAAAACTTTACCATTCTATTTGGGAACCGCCTATAATGTATGTAGTATGGAAGATATTGGGAACTCTTGGTTGTTATGTTGACAATGAGATCATACCTCTCAAAATTATTTATCTCTATTTCAAAATCGAGCTCTGGCACCTCTGCAAATCCCCGCTTCCCTCTATGAAGGGCCTATCTTTTACTTTATGCAAGAGTCAAGGTGATCTTCACCTTTCCCTTTTTCATTTTATCCTTTGGCAAGCACCTCGTGTTGGAAAGATCCTGATATATATATCCAATTGGATGTAAGTTAGCATGAACTATTATTGTTGACATCAACCAAAGGTGAATACGTTGGGAGGCAACACTATAAGCCCCTATCTTTCTTAGTGTCCGATTAAAACTCCATAACCATAAGTATTGCGTGAGTGTTAGCAATTGTAGAAGACTATATGATAGTTGAGTATGTGGAGTTTGCTAAATCAAAGCTCTGACATAGACCCTTCCTGAAAATAAGATGAATTGTAGTTGTTTGATGACTGAGAATGAAGTTTGCTAGTTTTCAAGAAAGTTTATGGTCTATGCTTTAACATGTGAATAGCTTGTTACTTGACCTCCAGAAGTTTTATTAGATGAACTACTGATATGACATATAATCATGCTATAAATGGTGATTGAAATTATCATTGATCAAACTTGTGCACCTGCTAGCATTCACACTTCATAAATTCTTTCTTTTATCATTTACCTACTCGAGGATGAGCAGGAATTAAGCTTGGGGATGCTGATACGTCTCCAACGTATCTATAATTTATGAAGCATTCATGCTATTATATTATCTGTTTGGAATGTTTATGGGCTTTATTATACACTTTTATATTATTTTTGGGACTAACCTATTAACCGGAGGCCCAACCCATATTGTTGTTTTCTTGCCTATTTCAGTGTTTTGAAGAAAAGGAATATCAAACGGAGTCCAAACGGAATGAAACCTTTAGGAAAGTTACTTTTGGAACAGAAGCAATCCAGGGATCTTGGAGTGCAAGCCAGGGAAGCTTCGAGGAGGCCACGGGATAGGGGGGCGCGCCCACCCCCTAAGCGCACCCTCCACTCTCGTGGGCCCCTCGAGACTCCCCCGACCAACTTCTTTCGCCTATATATTCCCATATTCCCCAAAACCATCGAAGAACATAATAGATCAGGAGTTCCGCCACCGCAAGCCTCTGTAGTCACCAAAAACCTCTCGGGAGCCCGTTCCGGCACCCTGTCGGAGGGCGATCCCTCACTGGTGGCCATCTTCATCATCCCGGCGCTCTCCATGACGAGGAGGGAGTAGTTCACCGTCGGGGCTGAAGGTATACACAAGTAGCTATGTGTTTGATCTCTCTCTCTCTCTCTCTCTCTCTCTCTCTCTCTCGTGTTCTTGACTTCGCACGATCTTGATGTATCGCGAGCTTTGCTACTATAGTTGGATCTTATGATTTTTCTCCCCCTCTACTCTCTTGTAATGGATTGAGTTTTCCCTTTGAAGTTATTTTATCGGATTGAGTCTTTAAGGATTTGAGAACACTTGATGTATGTCTTGTCGTGCTTATCTGTGGTGACAATGGGATATCACGTGATCCACTTGATGTATGTTTTGGTGATCAACTTGCGGGTTTCGCCCATGAACCTATGCATAGGGGTTGGCACACGTTTTCATCTTGACTCTCCAGTAGAAACTTTGGGGCACTCTTTGAAGTACTTTGTGTTTGTTGGATAGATGAATCTTAGATTGTGTGGTGTATATTGTATAATCATGCCCATGGATACTTGAGGTGACAATGGAGTATCTAGGTGACATTAAGGTTTTGGTTGATTTGTGTCTTAAGGTGTTATTCTAGTATGAACTCTATGATAGATCGAACGGAAAGAATAGCTTCGTGTTATTTTACTACGGACTCTTGAATAGATCGAGCAGAAAGGATAACTTTGAGGTGGTTTCGTACCCTACCATAATCTCTTCATTTGTTCTCCACTATTAGTGGCTTTGGAGTGACTCTTTGCTGCATGTTGAGGGATAGTTATATGATCCAATTATGTTATTATTGTTGAGAGAACTTGCACTAGTGAAATTATGAACCCTATGCCTTGTTTCCTACCATTTCAATACCGTTTACACTCACTTTTATCATTAGTTACCTTGCTGTTTTTTATAATTTCAGATTACAAAAACCTATATCTACCATCCATATTGCACTTGTATCACCATCTGTTTGCCGAACTAGTGCACCTATACAATTTACCATTGTATTGGGTGTGTTGGGGACACAAGAGACTCTTTGTTATTTGGTTGCAGGGTTGTTTGAGAGAGACCTTCTTCATCCTACGCCTCCCACGGATTGATAAACCTTAGGTCATCCACTTGAGGGAATTTGCTACTGTCCTACAAACCTCTACACTTGGAGGCCCAACAACGTCTACAAGAAGAAGGTTGTGTAGTAGACATCAGCTACCACATTTCCGAGTTGATACATTCAACAATCCAGAGAACAAAAACTTCAAATCACTTGCTGGTCCGACAAAAGAAATAGTTAAGACTGGCAAGTCTTCTTCCCGTCCACTGATTATGAGGTTGTTACGATTGGTGATAATTCTCCATGTGTGTGAATGTCGACTGCATAATATTCTTTCCTTTGAGGACATGTAGGATATTACTACAATTGCAAAGCGTGTTTTGTGGTAGGGTGGTTACAGAAGCTACCTCTCTCCTTAGCGGACCATTGGTAAGGGAATAACAAAGACCCATATGTTTTATGTTCTCACGGGAGACCCTTAATCATTATCATACTCCAGTAGCAGCTATTGAGTGGTAGTGGCGGCGGAGAGTCCCCCGCTCCTCCCGGGTCGCCCCCGCATGGTGACCGAGAGGCAACTCCAGAGCCCGCCAACCGACCTCCCTCTCTCCTCCTCCCCCCTCGCCGCCGCCCGAGGGCGCAACCAGGCGAAGCCTTGTAGTCGTCGGTGGTGACGGGAACTTGGGGTCCTCCCGCTCGAGCAGGGCTGGCGCGGGACAGTGCCCCAGTCTGAAGCGTGGTGTGGGGCCGGGCGTCACAACAGGTGGTGGCGGTGCTCTGGCACTTCTACTTCTCTGCGGCAGGCAGCTACGTAGTCTGGTGCGCCGCGGTCGTCAGGGACGACGGCGGCACAACCGGATCTGTTGGCGGTAGCACGGCCAGATCTGGGCCCAGGCATGGGCCTTGTTTACCGGGATGCAGTCAGTGTGGTGGCGGGTGCGACACGTCGGCAACTGGGCAGATCTTGACGGGTTCTTCTGATCACGCCGGGATTCTACCCTTGTCTGGTCCTTGACAACACGGGCAACTCCGGGGGATACCCTCGATCTCCTTGGTCCGCCACTTCTCACTCATGCTACTTCCTTTGTCGCCCCCTCTGGACGATGTTCTCCGCCTTGTAACTAGGTCCCATGAAAAATGATGAGGCAACATCTGTGGCGGCAGAAGGGCAGCATCCGTGCGGTGGAAGGGAAAAGGGTACCCGACAATGACATCTAGGGTGACGGGTAGGGGCGGCGTGGATGGTGGAGCAATGGTGGAGGTTGCCGACGCCTCAAAGATGGGAAATGAAGGACGGTCGTGAGGAGGGCGATGGATTTGGTGAAATTTGTGATGGATCCGATCTGTCTGGTCCGACATGGCAGACGCATCGGCCTCCTCATATATGCCATAGATATTGAATGTATATGAAGGGGTGTCGGACACTGGCCGGGTCCCGTCTGATGTAGGGTGGAACCCTAGGGCCGATCTTTCACGAGTTGGAGGGGGTTCCCATGAAGAACACGAAGAACACACAAGAGGGGAAACGAGAGGAAACACTCAAATCAACGATATTCGATTACACATGTGCTAGATCCAAGTACACAAGAAGATACACGATCCAAGCACAACAAGGGATGATACAAACGGTAGGTAGTCCTTCCCAATCCGTGAGGAGATGGGGTCTTGAATCCACGAGGGGATCTTCTCCGTGAGGAGGTCTTGAATCCACTTGAGAGATCTTCTCCTAGATGGAGGGCTCGGCCTCCAATGGAGTAGGGACAAGTGGGTGAGCAATGCTCTAATCTCCAAAATGAGCTATCACAATGCTAACCTAAAATGTGGGCGGAGTTGGAGTATATATAGTCTAAGGGGCTGAAGGGGTACATGGGCCTCGGCCCTAGTCACTGTGTGCAGACATGCATCAAACATCCGGAGGGTTACGGACGTCTGGAGGCTCGCGAGGGTCCGGGTGTCCGGAGGGCGCCGGATGTATGGTGATTCGGCTCTTGTCAGGTGCCATCGGATGTCCAGAGGGCATTGATGACCCACAAGTATAGGGGATCTATCATAGTCCTTTTGATAAGTAAGAGTGTCGAACCCAACGAGGAGCAGAAGGAAATGACAAGCGGTTTTCAGTAAGGTATTCTCTGTAAGCACTGAAATTATCGATAATAAGTAGTTTTGTGATAAGGTGATTCGTAACGGGTAACACGTAACAAAAGTAAATAAGGTGTAGCAAGGTGTCCCAATCCTTTTTGTAGCAAAGGACAAGCTGGGACAAACTCCTATATAAAGCAAAGCGCTCCCGAGGACACATGGGAATTATCATCAAGCTAGTTTTCATCATGCTCATATGATTCACGTTCGTTACTTTGATAATTTGATATGTCGGTGGACCGGTGCTTGGGTACTGGCCTTCCTTGGACAATCATCCCACTTATGATTAACCCCTCTCGCAAGCATCCACAACTATGAAAGAAGAATTAAGGTAAACCTAACCATAGCATGAAACATATGGATCCAAATCAGCCCCTTACGAAGCAACGCATAAACTAGGGTTTAAGCTTCTGTCACTCTAGCAACCCATCATCTACTTATTACTTCCCAATGCCTTCCCCTAGGCCCAAACAATGGTGAAGTGTCATGTAGTCGACGTTCACATAACACCACTAGAGGAGAGACAACATACGTCTCATCAAAATATCGAACGAATACCAAATTCACATGACTACTTATAACAAGACTTCTCCCATGTCCTCAGGAACAAACATAACTACTCACAAATCATATTCATGTTCATAATCAGAGGGGTATTAATATGCATAAAGGATCTGAACATATAATTTTCCACCGAATAAACCAACTAGCATCAACTACAAGGAGTAATCAACACTACTAGCAACCCACAGGTACCAATCTGAGGTTTTGAGACAAAGATCAGATACAAGAGATGAACTAGGGTTTGAGAGGAGATGGTGCTGGTGAAGATGTTGATGGAGATTGACCCCCTCTTGATGAGGGTATCAATGGTGATGACGATGGCGACGATTTCCCCCTCCCGGAGGAATGTTTCCCCGGCAGAACAGCTCCGCCGGAGCCCTAGATTGGTTCCGCCAAGGTTCCGCCTCAAGATGGTGGCGTTTCGTCCCGAAAGCTTCCTTATGATATTTTCCAGGGCAAAAGACACCATATAGTAGAAGATGGGCATCGGGGGGTTGCCAGGTGGCCCACGAGGTAGGGGGCGCGCCCTCCACCCTCGTGGACGGTGGGTGGCCTCCCTTTGGTGCTTTCTTCGCCCAATATTTTTAATATATTCTAGAACTTACTTTCGTGGAGTTTCGGGACTTATGGAGTTGTGCAGAATAGGTCTCTAATATTTGCTCATTTTTCAACCCAGAATTCCAGCTACCGGCATTCTCCCTCTTCGTGTAAACCTTGTAAAATAAGAGAGAAAAGGCATAAGTATTGAGACATAATGTGTAGTAACAACCCATAATGCAACAAATATTGATATAAAAGCATGATGCAAAATGGACGTATCAACTCCCCCAAGCTTAGACCTCGCTTGTCCTCAAGCGAAAGTCGATATCAAAAAATATGTCCACATGTTTAGAGATAGAGGTGTCGATAAAATAAAACACGGATATGAGAGCATCATGATCATTCTTAGAATAGCAATATATATATTTTCATATCATTTCTTATGCTTAAGTAACAATCTATTCACAATGTAAAGTATGAATCAGAAACTTCATTGAAAACTAGCAAACCATAATCTCAGTCATTGAAGCAATTACAATTTATCATAACATCGGAAAGAGTCAATATAAGAGCTTTTCAGCAAGTCCAGTACTCAACTATCATTTAGTCTTTCACAATTGCTAACACTCACGCGATACTTATGGGTATGAAGTTTCAATCGGATACAGATGAAGATAGGGGCTTATAGTTTTGCCTCCCAATCTTTTACCTCAAGGGTAATGTTAACAAATAATACTTTATGAAAACCTACATCCAATTGGATATATATATATATATATATATATATATATATATATATCAGGATCTTTCCAACACATAGTGCTTGCCAAAGGATAATGTGTAAAAAGGGAAAGGTGAAGATCACCATGACTCTTGTATAAGGTAGAAGATAAAAATAAAGATAGGCCCTTCGAAGAGGGACGCAGAGGTTGTCATGCTCTTTTATAGTTGGATGCACAAAATCTTAATGCAAAAGAACGTCACTTTATATTGCCACTTGTGATAGGGACCTTTATTATGCAGTTCGTCGCTTTTATTTCTTTCATATCACAAGCTCGTATAAAGCTTATTTTCTCCACACTAATAGATCATACATATTTAGAGGGCAATTTTTATTGCTTGCAGCGATGACAACTTACTTGAAGGATCTTACTCAATCCATAGGTAGGTATGGTGGACTCTCATGGCAAAGCTGGGTTTAGGGATGTTTGGAAGCACAAGTAGTCTATCTACTTGGTGCAAAGAATTTGGCTAGCATGAGGGGGAAAGGCAAGCTCGACATGTTGGATGATCCATAACAATATAACTTATTCGGATATAAGCAAACATAACTCATTACGTTGTATTCCTTGTCCAACATCAACTTTTTAGCATGTCATATTTAACGAGTGCTCACAATCATAAAAGATGTCCAAGATAGTATATTTATATGTGAAAACCTCTCTTTCTTTATTACTTCCTATTAATTGCAACGATGACCAAAACTATGTTTGTCAACTCTCAACAACTTTTATTCATCATACTCTTTATATGTGAAGTCATTACTCTCCATAAGATCAATATGATCTTTTTATTTCTTTTTATTCTTTCTTTTATTCTGTCAAGATCATAGCAAGATAGCAAAAGCCCTCAACTCAAAACTAATCTTTATTATATATAGCTCACAGACTCGATTACATAGATAGGGATCAACACAAAAGTCAAAGCTAGATCGAACTAAAACTTTATTCTACTAGATCAAAATATAACCAAAAGGATCGAACTAAGAAAAACGGTAAAGATAGAAGTGTGATGGTAAAATGATACCGGGGCACCTCCCCCAAGCTTGGTAGTTGCCAAGGGGTGTGCCCATACCCATGGATTTATGTCTCTTTCTTCGGAGGTGGTGATGTGATATTCTTCACAATGATGCCCCTTAGGATATGATTCTCTTTCTCGAGCTTATTAACTTGCTTCTTAAGATCCATTATTTCCTTACGAAGTTTACCCATGATGACCAAGGCTCCATTCACCCATGGATGTTGCATAGCAGCGGGAGAACAAGTAATACTCTTTTTCATATTTTCATAAGAAAGAAATATAGCATTAGGAGGGATGACCGAGTTTGTAATTGCTGAGCTCTGAAGTTCCTACATCATGAATCTGGCTTGGAGATGAGAGGTAACTTCTTGATCCTCCTCCATGGCACCTATCCTTTTCAAGTCGGCCTCCATCTCTTCCGCCGTTGATGCCCAAAGTGGTCAGCATCGCTAAATGCTCTTGGCCCCGGTGTCGGATGAGATACCCGATTCTCCCCGACTGACTCTTGAGAAGACATCTTACTCTAGATTTGCTACAGAAATAGCTCAAAACAAAAATAGAGGATTTCGTCGTGGTACGGTGGTCAAAACCTTCGGGAGATTATATAATGAATTTTTATCGACCAAAAGAAATATCGTACAAGAAAATGGAGTCTGGAGGGCACACGAGGTGTCCACGAGGCAGGGGGCGCGCCCAGGGGGTAGGGTGCGCCCTCCACCCTCGTGGATGCCCCGTGTCTCCTTCGGACTACTTCTTATTTTCCTATTTCTTTTAAATATTCCAAAACTGAGAAAATTTTCTATTAGAACTGTTTTGGAGTTGGTTTACTTACCGTACCACATACCTATTCCTTTTTGGAGTCTAAAATGTTCTGGAAAGTGTCCCTTATGTACTCCTCCGGGGTTACGGTGTCAATAACATTGGTTTCTTCATTTATGGTATTACCTGAGATGTGATGTTTGATTCTTTGACCGTTCACCACCTTCCGATTTGTGCCTTCAACGTTGTTGATTTTTATGGCACCGGAACGATAGACTTCCTCGACAACGTAAGGACCTTCCCATTTAGAGAGAAGTTTTCTGCAAAAAATCTAAACGAGAGTTGAATAGCAAAATATAATCACCTACATTAAACTCATGCTTTTGTATCCGTTTGTCATGCCATCTTTTAACTTTTTCTTTAAACAATTTGGCATTCTCATAGGCCTGGGTTCTCCATTCATCAAGTGAGCTAATGTCAAATAGCCTCTTCTCACCGGCGAGTTTGAAATCATAATTGAGCTCTTTAATAGCCCAATATGCCTTATGTTCTAGTTCGAGAGGTAAGTGACATGCTTTTCCATAAACCATTTTATATGGAGACATACCCATAGGATTTTTATATGCAGTTCTATAGGCCCATAATGCATCATCAAGTTTCTTGGACCAATTATTTCTAGATCTATTAACAATCTTTTGCAAAATTAATTTAATCTCTCTATTACTCAATTCTACTTGACCACTAGACTATGGATGGTATGGAGATGCAATTCTATGATTAACATCATACTTAGCAAGCATTTGACGAAAAGCACCATGAATAAAATGTGAACCACCATCAGTCATTAAGTATCTAGGGACTCCAAACCTCGGAAAAATAACTTCTTTAAGCATCTTAATAGATGTGTTATGATCAACACTACTAGTTGGAATAGCTTCTACCCACTTAGTAACATAATCAACAACAACTAAAATATGTGTATACCTGATACGTATTCAACGTATCTATATTTTTGATTGTTCCATGCTATTATATTACCCCTTTTGGATGTTTATGGGCTTTATTTTACACATTTATATCATTTTTTGGGACTAACCTACTAACCGGAGGCCCAGCCCGTATTGTTGTTTTTTTGCCTATTTCAGTATTTCGAAGAAAATGAATATCAAACGGAGTTCAAATGGAATGAAACCTTCGGAGGCGTGATTTTTGGAACGAACGTGACCCGTAGGACTTGGAGTGCAAGTCAAGAAGCAGCCGAGGCGGCCACGAGAGGGTAGGGCGCGCCCCCCTGTCTCGTGGGCCCCTCGGGCGGCCACCGACGTACTTCTTCCTTCTATATAAGCCTACGTACCCCGAAAACATCCAGGGAGCACCCGAAACACAATTTCCACCGCCGTAACCTTCTGTATCCGCGAGATCCCATCTTGGAGCCTTCGCCGGTGCTCTGCCAGAGGGGGAATCGACCATGGAGTGCTTCTACATCAACACCATAGCCCTTCCGATGAGTTGTGAGTAGTTTACCACAAACCTTCGGGTCCATAGTTATTAGCTAGATGGCTTCTTATCTCTTTTTGGATCTCAATACAATGTTCTCCCCCTTTCTTGTGGAGATCTATTCGATGTAATCTCTTTTTACGGTGTGTTTGTCGAGATCCGATGAATTGTGGGTTTATGATCAAGTTTATCTATGAGAAACATTTGAATCTCCTCTAAATTCTTTTATGTATGATTGAGTTATCTTTGCAAATCTCTTTGAATTATCAGTTTGGTCTGGCCTACTAGATTGATCTTTCTTGCCATGGGAGAAGTGCTTAGCTTTGGGTTCAATCTTGCGGTGTCCTTACCTAGTGACAGAAAGGGTTGCAAGGCACGTATTGTATTGTTGCCATCGAGGATGAAAAGATGGGGTTTATATCATATTGCACGAGTTTATCCCTCTACATAATGTCATCTTGCTTAATGTGTTACTCTGTTCTTTGTGAACTTAATACTCTAGATGCAGGCAGGAGTCGGTCGATGTGTGGAGTAATAGTAGTAGATGCAGGCATGAGTCGGTCTACTTGTTGCGGATGTGATGCCTATATACATGATCATGCCTAGATAATCTCATAATTATTCGCTTTTCTATCAATCGCTCGACAGTAATTTGTTCACCCACCGTAATACTTATGTTATCTCGAGAGAAGCCTCTAGTGAAACCTATGGCCCCTGGGTCTATCTCTTATCATATTTGCTCCCAATCTACTTCTATTTGCATCTTTATTCATCTATATTATAAAATACCAAAAATATATTTATCTTATCATACTATCTCCATTAGATCTCACTTTCGCAAGTGGCCGTGAAGGGATTGACAACCCCTTTATTGCGTTGGTTGCGAGTTCTTTGTTTGTTTGTGTAGGTGCGTGGGACTTTTGAGGAGCCTCCTACTGGATTGATACCTTGGTTCTCAAAAACTGAGGGAAATACTTACGCTACTATTGTTGCATCACCCTTTCCTCTTCAAGGAAAACCAACGCAAGCTCAAGACATAGCAATACCCATTAGAGAAAGGAAAAGGTCCCATATAATCAAAGCCCCAAACATCAAATGGTTCAATAACAAGTGAATAATTCATAGGCATTTCTTGACATCTACTAATATTACCAATTCTTTGACATTCGTCACAAGAAAAGACAAACTTACGGGCATCTTTGAAGAGAGTAGGACATTAAAAACCAGATTGCGATATCTTATGTGCAGTTCTATCTCCAGCGTGGTGTCCTCCATAAGCCTCGGAGTGACACTTGCGTATGATCTGTTCATGTTCATGCCCAGGTACACAATGTCTAATAACACCATCTACTCCTTCTTTATAAAGGTGTGGGTCATCCCAGAAGTAATGCCTTAAATCATAGAAAAACTATTTCTTTTGCTGGTATGTGAAGCTAGGTGGTATAAATTTAGCAACAATGTAATTAGCATACCATGGAGCAGTACGAGAAGCATTTATGACAGCTAATTGTTCATCAGGAAAGCTATCATTAATAGGTAGTGGGTCATCAAGAACATTCTCTAACCTAGACAAGTTGTCTGCAACGGGGTTCTCAGCTCCCTTTCTATCAATAATACGCAAATCAAATTCTTGTAGCAAGAGAACCCATCTAATAAGTCTAGGTTTAACATCTTTGTTTTCCATAAGATATTTAATAGCAACATGATCAGTGTGAACAGTTACTTTGGAATCAACAATATAAGGTCTGAACTTATCACAAGCAAACACAACTGCTAAAAAATCTTTTTCAGCAGTAGCATAATTTCTCTGGGCACTATCTAGAGTTTTACTAGCATATTGGATAACATTTAGATTCTTATCAACTCTTTGCCCTAGAACAGCACCTACAAAATAATCACTAGCATCACACATAATTTCAAAGGGTAAATTCCAATCGGGTGGCTGAACAATAGGTGTAGAAATCAAGGCTTTCTTAAGTATTTCAAATGCTTCTACACAATCATCATCAAAGACAAAAGGAACATCTTTTTGTAAGAGATTAGTCAGAGGCCTAGAAATTTTTGAGAAGTCTTTAATGAACCTGCTATAAAAACCGGCATGACCAAGGGAACTTCTTATACCTTTGATGTCCTTAGGACACGACATCTTTTCAATATCATCTACTTTAGCTCTATCAACTTCAATACCTCTTTCAGAAATTTTATGTCCCAAGACAATACCTTCATTAACCATAAAGTGGCACTTCTCCCAATTCAAGACAAGATTAGTTTCTTCACATCTCTGCAAGACTCGATCAAGGTTGCTTAAGCAATCATCAAAGGAAGTTCCATACACGAAGAAATCATCCATGAAAACCTCAACAATCTTTTCACAAAAGTCAGAGAATATAGTAGTCATACATCTTTGAAAGGTAGCAGGTGCATTACATAAACCAAAAGGCATACGTCTATAAGAAAAGGTACCAAAAGGGCAAGTAAAAGTGGTCTTATCCTGATTCTCTTTGACACAGGTATTTGAGAGAAACCAGAATAACCATCTAGAAAGCAAAAATGTGTATGTTTGGATAATCTTTATAGCATTTTATCGATAGAAGGTACTGGGAAATGATCTTTTCTAGTAGCTTTATTTAATTTGCGGAAATCAATTACAGTTCTATAACCTGTAACAATTCTTTGTGGGATCAATTCATCTTTATCATTAGGAACAATAGTAATACCTCCCTTCTTAGGGACACAGTGGGCAGGATTGACCCACTGACTATCAGGAATAGGATAAATTATACCTGCCTCCAGAAGCTTTAGTATTTCATTTCTTACCACTTCTTTCATCTTAGAATTTAACCGTCATTAGTGATCAACAACTGGTTTAGCATCTTTCTCCAGCTTAATGTTGTGTTGGCATAGAGTTTGACTAATGCCCTTAAGATCATCCAGAGTATATCCAATAGCAGCATGGTGCTTCTTCAGAGTTTTCAATAATTTCTCTTCTTCATGCTCTGAAAGGTTAGCACTAATAATAATAGGATATATCTTCTTTTCATCAAGATAAGCATATTTAAGAGTATCAGGTAATTGTTTAAGCTCAAACACAGGATCACCCTTGGGTGGAGGAGGATCCCCTAGGATTTCAACACGCAAGTTGTGTTTCAAAATAGGTCTAAAGAATACTTCATCTATTTCCCTTCTTTCATTCATAAACATATCATTTTCATGGTCTAGCAAATATTGTTCTAAAGGATCATTAGGAGGCACAAAAATAGAGGCAAGACCAATTATTTCATCTTTACTGGCCAATTCTTTATCATGGGTTTGTCTACGAAATTTGGCAAAATTAAAATCATGAGACATATCCCCTAAGCCAACAGTAACAATATCCTTTTCGCAGTCTATCCTAGCATTAACAGTATTCAAGAAGGATCTACCAAATATGATGGGACAAAAGTCATCTTGTGGGGAACCAAGAACAAGAAAATCAGTAGGATATTTAATTTTTCCACACAAGACTTCAACATCTCTAAAAATCCCAATTGGTGAGATAGTATCTCTATTGCAAGCTTAATAGTAACATCAATACCTTCTATTTCAGCAGGTGCAATATCATGCATAATTTCTTTGTATAAGGAATGAGGTATTGCACTCGCACTAGCACCCATATCACATAAGCCATGATAGCAATGATCTCCTATTTTAACAGAAACAACAAGCATGCCAACAACATGTCTATGTTTACCTTTAGAATCGGGTCTAGCAATTCTAGCAGCTTCATTGCACAAAATAAATAACATGCCCATCAATATTATCTACCAAGATATCTTTAACCATAGCAATACTAGGTTCAACTTTAATTTTCTCAGGGGGTGTAGGTGTTCTAGCATTACTCTTACGAACCATAGTTGAAGCTTTAACATGATCCTTTAATCTAACAGGGAAAGGTGGTTTCTCAATATAAGCAGTAGGAACAACAGGATCAACATTATAAGTAATAGTCTTTTCTTCAACTTTAATAGGTTCTACTACTTTCACTTCAATGGGAGGATGACATTTAAACCACTTCTACTTAGGGAGATCAACATGAGCAGCAAATGATTAATAGAAAGAAGCTACTATCTTAGAGTCAAGTCCATATTTAGTGCTAAATTCATGAAAAGCATCAGTATCCACAAATGATTTGAGACAATCAAACTTAGGGGTTATACCCGACTCCTTATCTTCGTCGAGTTCCCAATCTTCAGAGTTGCGTTTAATTCTTTCCAGTAAATCCCATCTGAGTTCAATAGTCTTCATCATAAAAGAACCGGTACAAGAAGTATCAAGCATGGAGTGATTACTGAGAGAAAGCCGAGCATAAATTTTTTGAATAATAATTTCTCTTGAGAGCTCATGATTGGGGCATGAATATAACATTGACTTAAGACTCCCCCAAGCTTGAGCGATACTTTCTCCTTTGCGAGGCCAAAAATTATATATATAATTACGATCATGATGAACCAAATGCATAGGATAAATCTTCTGATGAAATTCCAATTTCAATCGGTTGTAGTTCCACGATCCAATATCATCACATAGCCTAAACCATGTCAATGACTTTCCATTCAAAGATAAAGGGAAGACCTTCTTCTTGATAACATCCTTGGGCATACCTGCAAGCTTAAATAATCCAAAAACTTCATCCACATAGATTAGGTGCATATCGGGATGTAATGTTCCATCTCCTGTAAAAGGATTAGCTAGCAGTTTCTCTATCATACCCGAAGGAATTTCAAAGTAAACATTTTAAGTAGGTTCAGTAGGTTGAGGAGCAACTCTTTGCTCTTCTGGTCGGGGTGAAGATACCCCGAACAAGCCCCACAAAGGATTATTTTCCATAGTAACAAGTGACAGCAAATTCTAGCACACTATATAAATTTTTTCCTTACCAAATTCCACTTACCAAAGGCGCTTCACTCCCTAGCAACGGCGCCAGAAAAGAGTCTTGATGACCCACAAGTATACGGGATCTATCATAGTCCTTTCGATAAGTAAGATTGTCGAACCCAACGAGGAGCAGAAGGAAATGACAAGCGATTTTCATTAAGGTATTCTCTACAAGCATTGAAATTATCGGTAACAGATAGTTTTATCATAAGGTAATTCATAACGGGTAACAAGTAACAAAAGTAAATAAGGTGCAGCAAGGTGGACCAATCCTTTTTGTAGCAAAGGAAAAGCCAGGAAAACTCTTATATAAAGCAAAGCGCTCCCGAGGACACATGGGAATTATCGTCAAGCTAGTTTTCATCATGCTCATATGACTCACTTTCATTACTTTGATAATTTGATATGTGGGTGGACCGGTGCATGGGTACTGCCCTTCCTTGGACAAGCATCCCACTTATGATTAACCCCTCTCGCAAGCATCCGCAACTACGAAAGAAGAATTAAGGTAAACCTAACCATGGCATGAAACATATGGATCCAAATCAGCCCCTTACGAAGCAACGCATAAACTAGGGTTTAAGCTTATGTCACTCTAGCAACCCATCATCTACTTATTACTTCCCAATGCCTTCCCCTAGGCCCAAAAAATGGTGAAGTGTCATGTAGTCGACATTCACATAACACCACTAGAGGAGAGACAACATACATCTCATCAAAATATCGAAGGAATACTAAATTCACATGACTACTTATAACAAGACTTCTCCTATGTCCTCAGGAACAAACGTAACTACTCACAAATCATATAAATGTTCATAATCAGAGGGGTATTAATATGCATAAAGGATCTGAACATATAATCTTCCACCGAATAAACCAACTAGCATCAACTACAAGGAGTAATCAACACTACTAGCAACCTACAAGTACCAATCTGAGGTTTTGAGACAAAGATCGGATACAAGAGATGAATTAGGGTTTGAGAGGAGATGGTGCTGGTAAAGATATTTATGGAGATTGACCCCCTCTCGATGAGAGGATCAATGGTGATGATGATTTCCCCCTTCCGGAGGGATGTTTCCCCGGCAGAACAGCTCCGTCGGAGCCCTAGATTTGTTCCACCTCGAGATGGCGGCGCTTCATCCTGAAAGTGTCCTTATGATATTTTCCAGGGCAAAAGACACCATATAGCAGAAGATGGGCATCGAGGAGTTGCCAGGTGGCCCACGAGGCAGGGGGCGCGCCCTCCACCCTCGTGGATGGTGGGTGGCCCCCCTCTGGTGCTTTCTTCGCCCAATATTTTTAATATATTCCAAAACTGACTTGGAGTTTCAGGACTTTTGGAGTTGTGCAGAATATGTCTCTAATATTTTCTCCTTTTTCAACCAAGAATTCCAGCTGCAGGCATTCTCCCTCTTCGTGTAAACCTTGTAAAATAAGAGAGAAAAGGCGTAAGGATTGTGACATAATGTGTAGTAACAACCCATAATGCAACAAATATTGATATAAAAGCATGATGCAAAATGGACGTATCTGACGTTAGACGTCCGGTGTCTCGGTCGTCTGGAAGGGCTCAGATTTCCGCTATTTTCGTACTGTGATGGTCGCACAGGATGTCCGGAGGGGCTCGATCATCCGGGCGCTGGGAGGTGTCGAACTTCCAGACCGTGCCGGTCGTCCGGGCGTTGTAGCAGTCGTTGGCTAGGTCCTCGGACTGGCTGGTTTTCCAGGCGTCAGACGTCCAGCGTGGTCCGGTCGTCCGGAGGCTGTAGTTTCCTGGCAGCTCTTTCTCTTGGTCCTTGTACTTGGTGTCCTTGCCATCTTGTTCATTGGATGTAGTTGTTCCGTGGCTATCCTCCAAGTACCTGAGAACACATAGGGTTTCTGCTTGTGGTAGTAGCCATGTTTCACATGAAGAATGTGTAATTTTGGAGAGGAGCAAGTTCACCCTATAGTTTCGATAGCCCTTGCTCGAGCTCTAGTCATTGGTCCATGTGTTGTCGTAGGAGATGAAGGTAGGTCCATGGGGATGACTGTAGGATGCTCCACATCATCTCCCCCTTGGGAAAGATCTGACATCGAATTGAAAACCTCATCACCATGGTAGGGAGAGTGATCATTGACATTGAAGACATCGCTCACGTTGTACTCATCACGTGGTAGGTCGATCTTGTATGAATTGTTGTTGTAGCGTCCTAGCACCTTGAAGGGTCCGTTGGCTCAAGGTAGAATCTTGGACTTGCATTTGTGGGGGAAGCGGTCATTGCGAAGGTGTATCCACACAAGATCTCCAATGTTGAATATTATGGGTTGCTTGTTGATGTTGAGCTTGGTCGCGAGGCATTGTACTTGGCGCTCGATGGTGTGCCTTGTATCTTCATGCATCTTCTTGAGATGGCTCGCTCATGCACTCACGTCCATGTTGATGCGCTCTTGTAGTGGTAGCGATAGGATGTCCAATGGGGACAATGGGTTGAAACCATAGATGACCTCGAAGAGGGACTTGCCGGTAGTCGAATGTCTTGCTCGATTGTAGGCGTACTCAGCGATGGGTAAGCACTCCTCCCACTCCTTGATGTTCTTCTTGATCAACACACATAGGAGAGTAGATAGCGTCCAGTTCGTGACCTCCGTTTGGCTGTCGGTTTGGGGATGGTATGCCAAAGAGAACAATAGCTTGATTCCGAGCTTGGCCCATAGTGTCTTCCAAAAGTAGCTAAGGAACTTGACGTCACGGTCCAAGACAATCGTCTTTGGCACTCCATGAAGACGCAAGATTTCCCTACAAAAGAGATTGGCAACATGTGAAGCACCGTCTATCTTGTTGAATGGAATAAAATGTGCCATCTTAGAGAAATGGTCCACAACAACAAATACAGAATCCTTCCTATTTTGAGTTCAAGGTAACCCAAGCAAAAAGTCCATACTTATATCTTCCCATGGGTGATATGGAATAGGAATTGGCATGTAGAGCATCAGTTGGTGAAACTTGAGACGTCGCGGAACATCTTGGGCCAAAAATAGTTCTTGGAGAGCGTAGTGAACATCTTGTTGTGTCCAAAGTGTCCTATAAGTCCTCCTCCATGAGCTTTTTGCAAAAGTAACAAACGAAGAGTATACAAAGCTTGTTAGCTCTCATTAGATAATCATCCTTGATGTAATATTGTTCCCAATATGTATGCGTCAAACATTTGGCATAAGGAATAGCAAAAGTAGGATCATGCGCACACAAGTCTTTTATGTTCTGGAGGCCTATGACATTCAATTCAAGTTGAGTTACAAGCATGCATTTGCGGGAAAGAGCATCCTCCACAACATTTTCCTTACCTTTGATGTATTTGATAACATAAGGAAATGACTTAATGAACTCACTACATTTGGCATGTTGCTTGTTAATTTCCTTACCTTATTCAATTTAAGTGTTTCATGATCCATATGGATGACAAATTCATGAGGGCTAAGATAATGTTCCCAATCACGAAAGACTCGCACTAAGGCATATAATTCCTTGTCATAAATTGGATAGTTAAGTTGCGCGCCGGAAAGTTTCTCACTAATGTAAGCAATTGGGCACTTCTCTTGCATTAATACACCTCATATACCATTGCCACTAGCATCGCAATGAACCTAAAAGGTTTTGTCAAAATTGGGCAAAGCGAGCACAAGAGCACGTGTGAGCAAATTCTTAAACTCATTAAATGCGGTATCTTGGGATGGTCCCAAACAAATGGTGGATTCTTCTTACTCAAGGCATGTAAAGGTGAGGCAATCGTGCTAAAGTCCTTGAGAAATCTACGATAGAAACCGGCTAATCCAAGGAAGCTACGCACTTGTTGCAAGTTGGTTGGTTGTGGCCAAGTATTAATGGCATCAATCTTAGCTTCATCTACATGAACACCCTTAGAAGACACAACAAAGCCAAAGAAAATGAGCTTGTCAACACCAAATTTGCATTTCTCCATGTTAGCATAAAGGCGGTCTTTTCTAAGAGTTTGCAAAATGGTTCTAAGATGGGTGACATGGTCTTCAAGGACTCGCTAAACACAAGTGTATCGTCAAAGTAGACCACAACAAATTTGCCAATGTAGGGGCGAAGAACATAATGCATCACACCATAAAAGTGTCGGGTGCTTCGGATAAGCCGATAGGCATGACCGACCATTCATACAAGCCAAATTTGGTTTTGAAATCGGTTTTCCATTCATCACCTTCTTAGATGCGTGTTTGATAGTAGCCACTTTTAAGATCAATCTTAGAGAAAATGGTGGCTCCACACTAAGTTCATCTAGCATGTCATCGAGGCATGGAATGGGGTATCTATAACGAATGGTGATAGCATTGATGGATGACAATCAGAACACATTTGAAAACTACCATCTTTCTTAGCCACAAGAATAACCGGGATGACACAAGGGCTTAAGCTTTCATGTACATGACCATTGCCAATGAGGTGTTGTGCTTGCCTTTGGATTTTTTGGTCTCATCCGAGTTGACGGGGTATGGTGCCTTGTTCGTTAAGGGTGCTTCGGGGATGAGGTCGATGTTGTGTTCGATGCCACGTAGTGGGGGTAGACCCGGAGGTAGCTCATCGGGGAAAACATCTGCATATTCCTGCAACAAACGAAACAACACTAAAGGTAGACGGTGAGAATTGTTAGTCCATGCCGCTTCATACTTGCACACAAGGACATAGTGTATGACACTAGATGGGTTCTCATACACTTCTCTCATCTCTCGTTTGGTGGCTAATAGAACTAGATTTCTCTTGTCGCTCATCATGGAGGCACTCATTTTTGGCTTGTGGTGCTCACTCTCTTTTTGGTGGGTCACTCCCTCACTATTCTCTCCATGACGTGTACAAGCTTGTTTGTTGGTGATCACTTGGCCATGCGACATGGGTTGTAGCACATACTCCTTTCCCTTCATCTTGAAGCTATATTGATTGGTTCTCCCGTTGTGGATGACGTAGCGGTCAAATTGCCAAGGTCGTCCAAGTAGGAGGTGGCATATAGACATGGGAACCACATCACACTCCAAGGTGTCTCCATAGGCGCTGATCTTGAAGGATACTTGCACGGTGTGCTCCACTTGAATAGTGTCGGAGTCACTAAGCCATTGGACCTTGTAGGGGCGAGGATGCTTCATCTTGACCAATTGTAGCTTGTAACATAGCTCTTCATTTGCCAAGTTGTGACAACTTCCTCCATCGACGATGACCTTGACAAACCGACCGTTGATCTTATTTTGGCAATGTTGGTCTTCCACTTGTTGGTGTTGAAGCATCAAGACCTTGGAGACAACAAGGCGGGGCTCGAAGCATTGTCACAAAAGACTTGATTGTCTTCATCTTCATTCACTTGCCGGTGCATGGCCACATGCTCAAGGGCTTCCATTTCTTCTTTGATCATGGAGTCGTATGTGCCGTCGTCGTTGACGATCATGGTGTGCTGGTTGGTACACTCGAATGTCTTGTGGCCTCGGCCTCCACATGTGAAGCATTTGATGGAACTTTTCTTGACGGGCTCATCGCTTGGAGTAGATCATGAAGCTCTCAGCTTGAAGTTGTTTGTAGTAGGATGATGACTTGAAGCTGTCGAAGTTTTCTTATAACTTGACTTGTCACTGTTGCTTGGCAAGGCTTTTGTTGAGGAAGAAGGTGTCAAAGTCGTTGAAGCTTGATTGTAGGAGCCATAGTTGAGTAGGGTTGGAAGTCGGCGATTTTCTTGATAGGATGATTGAGTCCATTCAAGAAGCATGCCATAGTTTGCTCTTCATCTTCCATGACATTGGCTCGTATCATGGCAATCTCCATTTCCTTGTAATACTCTTCAACCAACTTGGTGCCTTGCTTGAGGAGTTGTAACTTCTTGAAGAGGTTGCGGCTATAGTGTGTAGGCACAAAGCACGCTCGCATGACATCCTTAATTTGATTCCATGTTGTGATGGGTGGGTCACCTTTTGCTTATCTACGCTTAATGGCTTGCTCCCACCAAATGAGGACATAGTCTTGGAACTCAAGAGATTCCATGGTGATCTTCTTTTCTTCTTCGTAGTTGTGCAAGTGAAAGATCTTGCCAACTTTGAATGCCCAAGAAAGGTGATCTTCGGGATCATTGCTTCTGGAGAACTTAGGCATGGTGAACTTGAGCTTGTCACAGCGTTGCTCTTCATTATGGTGGGGACGATGGTGATGCTTCTCTTGCCGTGGTGGAGGATATTGAACCGCTTGTTGCTCGTGCTCCACATGTTAGCTTGACGTTGAGGACGTGGGATTCGTACATGGTTCCTCATCTCTTGAAGCTCCTCAAGACGGGCGGCTTCTTCTTGGTATTCTCAAAGGATGTCCTCTTCTTGTTCTCGGTTGCGTGCGCGGACGGCTTGTGTTGCTTCATTTAGGGCATGTTGTGCTTCAAGGGCTTGTTTCTCACATCATTGTTGCTCTTGTGAAAGTGCATCACCATCTTTATTGTCGTGTTGGTCTTGGCGTGTTGGGGCTTGCTCTTGGATCGGAGGATCATTAGCTTGGCGATGTAATCGTTCACATTCCGGGAGGAGGCCTTGTAAACCATTGCCATGAAATGGGTTTTATGAAGCTTGATGATCTTCCTGGTCTTGGCGACGATGCGGACGAGCTCGTAGAGGACTTGCATCCGAAGAAGATTACGAATAATGTCAACTTGAGTGGCTCTGTCTTGAATAGGACAAAGTGGTAGAAGAGTGATTGACCATCATGGCTCGTATGTCTTCTTTGAGAGATGCCATCGATGTGTCAAAGTAGTCTCTTGTACATTGCTCGGATTGTCGCAAGTCAGTAGAGAGTAGGTCAATTCGGTCGCCGAATTCTTCATTCTCTTGATGCAAAGCTCTTTGCGCGCCGAAGTGGTGGTCCTTGGTGACATAGTTGTTCAGGTCCTCATCTTGCTCGATGAAGAGTGGATTCGAAGAAGTAGTTGGCCTATCCATCATATCAACCAAGTGTGTGAGTGGAAGAAAGGAAAGAGCTAGACCAAATGTACCTTAACAGATGTTGGGAATGGATCAATGACCACTCGATAATATAACAAGGAAATAGCACAATTGGTACCAGATCGTGTCGATTTCTCACACCTACACAACTAAAGCTTATGGAGTAACTTGTTGAGGATAGTGGCACAAAATTTATGCAATTGTTAGCAAGAGTCAATAATGTTGGAAAAGATTCACAAATTTGCAAATGCAACAAGTAGACCAATAGCAATATGTGGCACACGGGAACACACTCACGGATAGATAAATGAGGTCGTGCAACCAAGGATTGAGCTCAAAATGTGGAATCCACTGCTCTTGTTGCACAACACAAGTGAGACACTAGCACAATTGCTCAACAGGTGGATACAGTACTTGTGCACGACCTACAAAGCAAAAATGCAACGACTTCCTATCCCAAGTATGCTATATATGTAAGATGTCCCGGTGATATGATCCAAGATGATCGAATATGAAAATCTTAGGTGCAATTTAGTGTGACAACCTGATTTTTGGCCCTTTCTTTTTCTTTTGTTTCTCACAGGTTTTTGCTTGAGTTTTCTTTTTCCGTGGCTTTGTGGTCTGGAAACTAAAGAAGACGCCCTCTTCTTTGCTTCCAGAGTGGCTTGCCATTCCCAAATTTTTTCCTAGACCCTGTCATTTCCATCCTAGCCCAAATCCCAATATTCTTTTTATTGGGAATATTCCTTTTCTATTAAAGGAATAACTCAAATTGCCCTAGGTTGTGAAGCAACCTATATTTCCATTACTCCAAAAAATCCCAAATAATTCTCATAAATTTTTTGGGTCATATCTTGATCAAAAATGGCAAAACTTTTCATTGCCATGTTCAAAAATAATTCCCCAATATTCCTTTTTCTATTCTGCCCTGAATGGCACTTTGTGAAGGAATTGTCATTTATATTTTTCCTAGTGGCTCACAACCTTTTTGGGCATGTTTATATGACCAAATAATTGCCTCATGCACAAGTTCAACTTTATTTGCCTAGCCAATCTTCCTCAGTGATTTTCAAAGTTTTTGTCAAACGAAAAGCTTTGTGAAGGAAGTACTAGCTAGGAGTACCCAAATGAGTTGAAATTTTGCAGACTCCTTAATGTGCTCATATTAACCCACTCCACCCATTTGAAGCCCCATACAATCATCTATGTGTGCACAGGACCAAATCTTTGATTCTGGCATTATTTTCAGGTTGTGAAGCAAGTGCATTTTATATTGCTTAAAAAATCCTGATAAATTACCAGATCATTCTTATACCCATAAAACATCTCTCCTCCCAATTTGGCATCATTTCATTGATCCATTTGATCACCAATATTATTCCAAGTTTCTGTCCAGAAATGATGTTTGTGAAGCAAGTGCCATTTTGGCTTGTACATTTGGCATGAGCTTTTTACATCATCTTCATATGTTCAAATGATCGATTCTTGCCCAAAATTAGCCTAAGTTGACACTCCATGTGAGTGCACCATCATGATGTAGTTTCTGGACCATTTTGGTCAGTTGTGAAGCAAGTGTAGTAAATCTTGATCCATTTACCCTCAAAACCTCCAGGATGAAAGTCCTTCGATAGATAAACCTCCCAGACAAGCTATTTACTGAGTTACCTAGCTGGTGTCCCCACTGCACAGCACAAACACTTGGTTGCTAGTTTACTTTGGAGCTAAGTGCAATTCTCTTATTTGCCCCTAGACTGATTTATTTCCTCAATTATACTAAGGTCACTAGAGTCAATCCACTAGACATGGTTGGTCCGGCCAAAACGAGCTATTGGCACCAGTGCGCATGGTGATCACGCTTGCGTCATGCAGATTGCGCGCTCTGGCTTCTTCCCACCCCTGTTCTCGTAGGCTCCCTCCTCGTCGCGACCTCCATTCATGTCCTGGAGCTTCCCCGTGATGCCCTTCATCGCCCTGCATTGATGTTTCGTCTTCGTTCGCCTTAAATGCGTCGCTAGGTCCATGCCCGTGGCGTGCCCCACCACTGTCCACCATTAGAGCTTGTCATGAGCTTGCCCATGAAGCTCCAGAGCCTTCCTCGCGCCTATATAAGAGACCCCCGACCTCCTCCGAAGCTCATCCATCCCTCCCCCGCCTCATTTGCCCTTGGGAATCGCCGCATCCCGCCGTTGTTTGCCGTCACCCTCCATGGCCGCCTCGGCCTCGGCTTGGGTCCGGCCACCACAGGCCTCCCCACGCCTCTCCTCCACGTCCAACGCACTCCCCTAGTCCCACTCAGCCGCCCCACCCCCTTGCCCCCTCGCCGGAGTGCCCGCATCACCGAGAACCGTCGTCGCCCGAAGCTTCCTGTCCTCCCATGGCGCCGCCTCTCCCCTCCGTCACGTGCCTCCTCGGCGGCCGCCCCTCCTCTGGATGGGTGTGGCTGGCCTCTGCGGTCCCGCCGGTGGCCGCGCCACAGCCGGGAATCGCCGGAGCCGGCCGGCCCCTTGGCCGCTTCCCTCCCCTGCCCCGCTCTGTTCCACGGGAGGAACAGAGGCGCGGGAGGAAGAGGACGACCTCGCTGGCCCC
Organism: Triticum aestivum; assembly: GCF_018294505.1. Taxonomy (NCBI): domain Eukaryota; kingdom Viridiplantae; phylum Streptophyta; class Magnoliopsida; order Poales; family Poaceae; genus Triticum; species Triticum aestivum. The sequence goes on along the minus strand of NC_057795.1, from coordinate 419,967,273 downwards.
CTCCGCCTGCGCGTGGGACCCGCCGGGAAGTGGCTCCAGCCACGGGTCCACGTGGATAAGTGGAGACGGGTTTCTCCCGGGTACGCTTTTCTTTTGTGAAAACGTGTCCGTTCTACTTCGGTCCGGAATATGTTTTCACTTTCAGGAAAATGTATTAATCCTTATGCACTTTCAGTTTTTCCTCCCAGGGACCCGTTGGTGATGAAAATATTCACAGATTGGTCCCTGATCTTCTCGACCTTGTAACTTCTCAACCGTAACTCCATTTAAGGTGAAACCAACGCTCACTTCTTTGTTTCGTCGAGCCCGTTCTGTTGGTCATGCTTTCACTATGGTTTGATACTATGAAAATGACCATTATGCCCTTGTCCTTATTCAGCCCTCTCTGAGAGAGAACATTTTCCGACGATTCATTCCGCGAGCTTCTAGCACTTTCTCCCGGTGATTTCTTCATCCCCGGCAAGCCACAATACCCACTTGCATGATAGTCATGCAGTAGCCATGGTTTTCAACTTGAATCTTTATTAAATGTTTGCTTGTTGAAAATATGGTTATCGTTGTTCCGGTGATGTTTAGATTTGCATGTTCACTTTTGTGCTATGTTGTTTTGTACTCTGTGATCATGTTCTACCTGCTAGTATTTCCTTTCATATATTTATGCTTGCTAGTAGTACATGTTGATGTTGGAGATGGTCATGCTAGTCAGTATGCCATGCTTAGTGGATATGGTTCATTGTTGATATGGTGGATAGTTATGTGATACCCTCATGATTATGTTGATATCATGTTCATGCATTTTTATCATGGCTCGGCATATTTGCATTCAAGTTAACCGGATTAAATTGAACTTGAACAACTGTTGGCTGAGTCATGGTGCCGCTGAATCGATGTTGACCAGTGCAACCACGCTTACCGGTATGGGACGGTCCTAACTGAGTCTACTGTCGTGCCTCTCGCTGGTGCCTCCAACGAGGGAAGGTTATGCGCGGACGCTACCTTGATCAGGTAGGACGGCATAAGCCTTGTGTGCCCGTAGTTGGTTTTGAGCTCGTGTCCCCGTTTGGGACATTTATGTTTTGGGCCACGACGGTGATCGTTGTGTCTTGAGGTAGACACGGGGCCAATCATGACTTAGCCCAGTGGGGAGTGAGTCAGAGTGGCCGGGAGAGTGTCATGGCAGTAGAACGGTTTTGTCGGAACGTCGTTGGTCCACCCGAATGGGAGTGCGAGGCCATGGGTTCCGTAGTGTGGGTATAGTGTACTAACCTCTACAGAGTGTATATTAAATCTATCGATAGCCGCGCCCGCGGATAAGGGCCCAGGTCGAAAGTAGGGTACACCATGAGTCAACAGCAATAAGAATAACTTGATTAATGACAACTCGTGGTTGTGATCGCCGTAAGGATCACGGTTTGGGACCAAGTGTTGGTCTTGGTTGTGATCGCCAGAAAGATCACCGTGGTATCGAGGATACTGAGTTGTTGGATATTCGTGATGTTGTGTGAAAGTCGTGGGTAAAGATCAAGCTCCTTGTGGTCATTTAATGATCACTATGGTATTGTTCATACCAAGTTTGATTTGATCCTAAGATGATCGTGTGATGTCCGAGGTCGGTAAGTGATGCATGTGTTGGTTACGAGGTAACCCGAGCAAAATAAGTGGTGCATATTGTGTCATCATGTTGCATGCTAGTATTGTCGGAATTATTATGTTCATGTTGTGTTAGTTGTATCATGTTTATGTTATGTTAATCTGATGATATCATGATAATTCCTGTTTAACCTGTAATTGCCGTGTTGTTGTCTATCTTGAATGCTTCTGGTTATTGTGAGCTTGCAAGTACATTCAATGTACTGACCTGGCGTGTCATGCCAGTTTGCAGGTCATTCCGGATTTGATTGCTTGTTTGTCATGGAGTACTTGTTTGCGAGCTAGGGTAAGCGTTCCAGCCTGAGTCCCTGCGGAGTGGAGTTCACCACCGTTGTCGTTGTTCTGCTGCTAGAGTTATTCCGCTGCTTCGAGTTGTTCTGCTGCTTGCGTAGAGAAACTGAGGATGGCGTAGTGTCGTTGTGCCGATGTTATTCATTGTAATATCGGGGACCTTGTATTCATATTCGTGTAATAATAGAAAGTTGGTTTGTTCTATGCTAAGCAGTGTCGTATTCCAAAAGACTTCTCCTTGATCTCTGGGCTGGAATACGGGGCGTTCCGGTTTCTCTGAGCCGGGGTGCCACATTTAGTATCATGCTATGGTTCTTGCTCACAAGCTCTTTCCTTATCTTTCTTTTGCTTAAAAGCTTTTTGGCTCTTTCTCTTTTGATCTGTTTGTTTGGCCACTTATGCAAGACTTCACAAACCAAGATAACAATTGTGGGAACAAGGTATTGCACTAGTGATGATAAGATGATACCAATATGCTTGTACCAAAATGATATGGTATGTATGCAATGGAAGCGATGATCACTAATGTGCACAAGTAACGTTGCCGACAATACTCAAGGGCTAGTCTCGATAGGAAAATGACACAAAATGGGCTATGGGTTATCAATGCAATGACAAGGGAGAATATACAAAAGTGTCATCGAGGTTACCACCCTTGCTTACGGTGGATGAGGTCTAAATGGTGACGTTGATGATGTTGATGACGAAGATGAGCATCGGTGATGTCGGTGTTGAACCGTCCCTAAGTAGCCGAAACGCGTTAGGAGACGGAAATGCAACTCAAATTCTCAAAGAACAAAACATGTCAAAATTGTCGGAGGTGGTAGCGGGTAAGCGATGGTGGTTGTGGAAAGCGGTGTTGGTATGCGGAAGTGTGATATGGCTATGAGGAAATGCAATGGTGTGTTATGGAGTGGCACCACGGAAGAAGTAGTGCTGGCTGAAAAATTTCGGTTGAAAAAAAATTAGTTTCGTCCGGTTTGGTCGGACGATCGGAGGTGGTCGGATGTCTAGGGGTCGAACGACCAGAGCTGGTCGGATGTCCGGAGCCTAGGCGATTTCGGGCTGTGGGATGAAGGCTAGGGGTCATGGGGAAGAAGAAATGTTTTGTCAAAATTGGACAAATTTCGTGGATGGAAGTGATGGGAAGTATGAGGGAAAGGTAGATCCACCTGAAACACATCAAATTCATGGATCAAATCCAACAAAATTTCCTCAAACTAGCAAATCACAAAGAAATTAGTATGACTATTTTTGTGGGAATTTTCAAAATTGGACAAAAACACACAAAAATAGGCTAGAAAATGGGGGTAGGGACTCCAAATTCGTGATCAACCTTGGGTCATGATACCAAGATGATGTAGGGTGGAACCCTAGGGCCAATCTTTCATGATTTGGAGGGGGGTCCCACGAAGAACATGAAGAACACACAAGAGGAGAAACGAGAAGAAACACTCAAATCAACGAGATTCAATTACACATGTGCTAGATCCAAGTACACAAGAAGTTACATGATCCAAACAAAACAAGGGACGATGCAAAACGGTAGGTGGTCCTTCCCAATACGTGAGGAGATGGGGTCTTGAATCCATGAGGGATTTTCTTGTTCAATGAGATAATTGGTCACTTGGGCCTCCTTGAACTTCCACTAAAAGTAAGGTCTTTCACATGGTAAAATATGCAAGAAAATCCCCTTCTGGAATAGCTTGACTGGTTTTTCACTTCTTGAAATTGGATTACTGAGTTCCCCAACACAATGGTTTTCCCACTTGCCAAAACTGCTCTGATCATGTACCTTGTGTGGTTTCTATTGAAACTTCTATACCCAAGGCAAAGATCTTTAGGTTTGACAATAATTGGGTGGAACTACCTGGTTTCCAAGAATGTGTGCAACAGTCTTGGTCTGCACCCACTAGGAAAAGGAATAGTTCTTGAATTATTAATGAAAAATTTAAGCAACAGATATGCTCTTAAGAAGTGGTACACAAGTTTATCTAAGATGAAGCTACTGGAAATATGCCCTAGAGGCAATAATAAATTGGTTATTATCATATTTCCTTATTCATGATAAAGGTTTATTATTCATGCTAGAATTGTATTGACCGGAAACTTAAATAAATGTGTGAATACATAAATAAATACTAGGTCCCTAGTAAGCCTCTACTAGACTAGCTCATTGATCAAAAGATGGTTAAGGTTTCCTAACCATAGACATGTGTTTTCACTTTATAACGGGATCACGTCATTAGGAGAATGATGAGATGGTCAAGACTCGATGGTTAGCATAGAATATGATAGTTTAGTTTATTGATATTGCTTTCTTAATGTCAACTACATGTTTCTTTGACCATGAGATCATGCAACTCCCGGACTCCGGAGGAATGCCTTGTGTGCCATCAAACATCACAACGTAACTAGATGATCATAAAGGTGCTCTATAGTTATCTCCGAAGGAGTTTGTTGGGTTGGCATGGATCGAGACTGGGATTTGTCACTCTGTGTGACGGAGAGGTATCTCTGGGCCCTCTCGATAATACATCACAAGAACCTTGCAACCAAAGTCACTAAGGAGTTAGTTACAGGATGATGTATTATGGAACGAGTAAAGAGACTTACCGCTCACGAGATTGAACTAGGTATGAAGATACCGACGGTCGAATCTCGGGCAAGTAACATACCGACGGGCAAAGGGAACTACGTATGTTGTCATAAAGGTTCGACTGATAAAGATCTTCGTAGAATATGTAGGAACCAATATGGACATCCAAGTCCCACTATTGGTTATTGACCGGAGAAGCGTATTGGTCATGTCTACATCATTCTTGAACCAGTAAGGTCCGCACGCTTAACGTTTGTTGATGATATGGTATTGTATGAGTTATGTATCTTGGTGACCGAATGTTGTTCGGAGTCCCGGATAAGATCACGGACATCACGAGGAGCTCCGGAATGGTCTGGAGATAAAGATTGATATATAGGATGATATGGTTGGGCCAAGGGGTAAGGCCCACAAGGCTTTAGGTCGGTGCAAAAGGAAGTTTTGCACAGGTTAGGGACCAGACGCTAGGGACCCTAGCGTTTGGACCTGGGCCAGACGCCAAGGACAGTGGCATCTTATCCTGGAGTCCAAGAAGGACTCTTGCCTTGCAGGCTAAACCGACTTTGAGGAGGCTCTTTCTCCAAGAAATGACCCCAGGGCTCTCAACATATAAATAGAGGGGCATGTCTAGCACCCGGAACACATCAAGATTCACCAAGTCGTGTGCTAGCAACCCCGCCCCCTCTAGTTTATCCTCCATCATAGTTTCCGTTGTGCTTGGCGAAGCCCTTCAGAGATTGTTCTTCACCACCACCATCACCACGCCGTCGTGCTGCCGGAACTCATGTACTACTTCGCCCCTCTTGCTGGATCAAGAAGGCGAGTACGTCATCGAGCTGAACGTGTGCTGAACGCAGAGGTGCCGTACATTTGGTACTTGATCGGTACAGATCATGAATGTGTACGACTACATCAACTGCCTTGATAAACGCTTTCACTTAGCGATATTCAAGGGTATGAAGATGCTCCCCCCCTCTCGTAGCTATGCATCTCCATGGATAGATCTTGCATGTGCGTAGAATTTTTTTGTTTTCCATGCAACGTTCCCCAACAGTGGCATCATGAGCCAGGTCTATGCGTAGATGATATGCATGAGTAAAACACAAAGGAGTTGTGGGTGGTGATGTTCATACTGCTTACCACCATCTTATTTTCATTTGATGATATTGTGGGTTGAAGCGGCCCGGACCAACCTTACATGTCCATGTACATGAGACCGGTTCCACCGATTGATGCAACTTGGTTTGCATAAGGTGGCTGGCAGGTGTCTGTTTCTCTCATTTTAGTAGAATCGAATTTGACTATGGGCGGTCCTTGCAGAAGGTTAAAACAGCAAACTTGATAATCACTGTTGTGGTTCTACGTAGGTAAGAACGGTTCTTGCTAGTTACCCATAGCAGCCATGTAAAACTTGCAACAACAAAGTAAAAGATGTCTAACTTATTTTTGTAGGGTATGTTGTGATGTGATATGGTCAAGACGTGATGTGATATACATTGTTGAATGAGATGATCATGTTTTGTAATATCGACAACCAGCGGGAGCCTTAGGGTTGTCTTTTAATTATTGTATGGCATGCGTGTCAATCATTAAGCGCCATGTAATTCCTTTACTTTATTGCTATGCATTAGCAATAGTTGTAGAAGTAATAGTTGGCGAAACGACACTGGCACAAAGATGGAGATCAAGGTGTCGTGCCGGTGACCATGGAGATCATGGCGTTGCTTTGGAGATGGAGATCAAAAGCACAAGATGACGATGGCCATATCATGTCACATATTTTGATTGCATGTGATGTTTATCCTTTATGCATCTTATTTTTCTTAGAACGATGGTAGCATTATAAGATGATCCCTTCACTTAATTTCAAGATAAAAGTGTTCTCCCCGAGTATGCACCGTTGCTAAAGTTCGTCGTTTCGAAGCACCTCGTGATGATCGGGTGTGATAGACTCTATGTTCACGTGATATGGCCTAGCATGTACAGACATGGTCCCTGAACACTGGAGACTGAAAGGTCGAATGTGAGTCATATAGTAAATATGATCAACATAGAGATGTTCACCATTAAAGACTACCCCATCTCACGTGATGATCGCACATGGGTTAGTTGATTTGGATCATGTATCACTTAGATAACTTGAGGGATGTTGATTTAAGTGGGAGTGCATTACTAATTTGATTATTTGAACTAAAATTTATCATGAACTTAGTCTTAATAGCTTTTGCATATCTATGTTGTAGATCAATGGCCCGTGTTACCGTTCCCTTGAATTTTAATGTGTTCCTAGAGAATGCTAAGTTGAAAGATGATGGTAGCAACTAAACGGACTGGGTCCGTAACTTGAGGATTATCCTCATTGCTGCACAGAAGAATTATGTCCTTGATGCACAACTAGGTGACAGGCCTGCTGCAGGAGCTAATGCAGATGTTATGAACATCTGGCAAGCTCGATCTGATGACTACTCGATAGTTTAGTGTGCCATGCTTTATGGCTTAGAACCAGGACTTCAAAGACGTTTTGAACGCCACAGAGCATATGAGATGGTCCAAGAACTAAAATTGGTATTTCAGGCTCATGCCCGTGTTGAGAGGTATGAGACCTCTGACAAGTACTTTGCCTACAAGATGGAGGAGAATAGCTCAGCCTGTGAGCATGTGCTCATAATGTCTGGGTACTACAATCGCTTGAATCAAGTGGGAGTTAATCTTCCAGATAAGATAGTGATTGACTAAGTTCTTCAGTCACTATCACCAAGCTTCTAGAGCTTCGTGATGAACTATAATATTTAAGGGATGACGAAAACGATTCTGAATCTCTTTGCGATGCTGAAACCGGCGGAGGTAGAAATCAAGAAAGAGCATCAAGTGTTGATGGTTAACTAGACCACCAGTTTTAAGAAAAAGGGCAAGGGAAAGAAAGGGAACTTCAAGAAGAAGAACAAACAAGTGTCTGCTCCCGTGAAGAAGCCCAAAGCTGGACCCTAGCCTGAAACTGAGTGCTTCTACTGCAAAGGAAATGGTCACTGGAAGCGGAACTGCCTCAAATACTTGGCAGATAAGAAGGATGGCAAAATAAACAAAGGTATATTTGATATACATCTTAGTGATGTGTACCTTTGTAATGCACGGATAATTAGGCTATAGTAAAACTCTCCTAATGATGCCATGTCATCCACGTTACTGTTGCTAATCAAGTGGTAGTTCCAAAAACATTGCAAATTCAAAAATGAATTAGTGACAAACACCCAAAGTTTTCAAAAGCCAAAACAAAAATGTTCGGTGGGTGCCAAATATTGCACTGGTAATTATTGTGGGGAAAACGGATTTTTAGAAAGTGCCTAAATATTTTAAAGTGGAATAAAACAAAACAGAAAATAAAGAAAAGAAAAGGAAAAAGAACCCCCCCCCACTGGGCCAGGCGGCCCAGCTCACAGGCCATACCGGCCATCTGGCCCAGCTGGCCACACCCGGCCCAGCTCCCCCTGCCGTGTCCCCTTCCCCTGTTCCCCCGACCCGGGTCAGAACAGGGGCGCGTCGCCACCAGACCCCCTCACCGGCGACGAGGGGAGAATAAGATCGCCACGCACTCGCCTCCTCGTTCCCATCTCCCACTCGCCCCCGCACGCCCTCTCGGTCCCTGCGTCTCTCCCACTCCCCTCCAGATCCACCTCGCCCTCTCCTTCCCCTCCGCATCCAAGCGCCACCGCCGCCATGGCTCCGGCCTAGCCACGGCCACCGTGCCCACCTCTCCGCCCCACGGTGTCTCCAAGGGCCGCCGTCGTCCGCTGCTTCAACTGGTGCAACCCGTTGGAGACCGGAGCCACCGCAACGCCCCAATGCCGCCATCTTCCTCCTCTGCTCCGACAAGCTCCACCGCCGTTCTTCACCGACTCCGGTCGCGCCCCTGTAGCTACTAAACCCCCAAGGCCCACCGTGTGCGCCGCACGGTGAGCCCCTGCTCCCTCCTCTCTCTCTCTCTCCTGCGCCCTAGCTAGCTGCCGCCGAAGCACCCGAGCGCCCCGTCACGGACCCTGTCGCCGACGAGTCTCTGGTGACCAAATGGTCACGGGGCCGAGCCCTTTGTGCTCAGCGCGTCGTGCAGCTCCACCCTAGCCTTCCCGTTAGCCCCGAAGCGCGCTGCGTCGCCGTCTTCGTCTCACGCCCGAACCACCTCGCCGCCGTCGAGCCTGTTGCGCTCGACTCTGGCCACCACAGCCTCCGCAACCACCACCATTCGCTCCGTCGTCGTCTTGCCGTTCGAATGCGACCGGTCCCGCCCGTTTTGGTGGCCTACAGACGAAACCCGACGCTCGCCCAAGCCGCACTGCCGCGAAAACGAACTCGTCGGCGTCTAAACGCCGGCCAGCTGACGTGGCATGCGTGGGGTCCACCCCTGGGTCACTGCTAGTGGGTCCTAGGGGCCCAGCTGACCTGTTGACCAGGTCAACGCTGACGTGGCCGCCTTCTGTCTCACTGACGCCTGGGCCCCCACCGCCCTTTTAAATAACTAAAACAATTTTATAAATAAAAATAATTAAATTAGTCTAAGCACTCACTGACAGGATGGGCCCACGCCCTTAATTAACCCAATTAATTAGTCTAAACCCCCTGTTAGTACCTTGTCAATGACATATGGGTCCTACTGGACCCACCTGTCTGGTTTGAGGTCAATCGACCAGTTGACCTTCTGACATCACTCTGATGTCATGCCTACGTCATCATGCACTGTTCTGGATAATGTTAGAATTAAATAACTAATTAAAATCAGAAAATGATTTAAATCTTTAGAAAATCATATCTTTTAATCCGTAACTCGGATGAAAATACTTTCTACATGAAAGTTGCTCAGAACGACGAGACGAATCCGGATACGCAGCCCGTTCGTCCGCCACACATCCCTAGCATAGAAAACATGCAACTTTACCCCTCCGGTTCATTTGTTCGAAAACGGGAAACACCGGGAATACTTTCCCGAATGTTTTCCCCCTTCATCGGTATCACCTACTACCGTGAGTGGGCACACCTAGCATCGTTACTTGTCATGTCATGCAACGATATGCATCTGTTTGCATGGTATTCATTGTTTCTTCCCCCTCTTCTCTCCGGTAGACTACGAGACCAACGCTGCTGCTGCCCAGTTCGACTACGGAGTTGACGACCCCTCCTTGCCAGAGCAACCAGGCAAGCCCCCCCCCCCTTGATCACCAGATATCGCCTATTCTCCTCTATACTGCTTGCATTAGAGTAGTGTAGCATGTTACTGCTTTCCGTTAATCCTATTCTGATGCATAGCCTTACATTGTTTCTACATCTGTTGATACCTTACCTGCAATCCTAAATACTTAGTATAGGATGCTAGTTTATCATCTGTGGCCCTACATTCTTGTCAGTCTGCCTTGCTATACTATCGGGCCGTGATCACTCGGGAGGTGATCACGGGTATATACTATACATACATACTATACAGATGGTGACTAAAGTCGGGTCATCTCGTTGAGTACCCGCAAGTGATTCGGATAAGGGGGCTGAAAGGACAGGTGGCTCAATCCCGATAGAGGTGGGCCTGGGTTCCTGACGGCCCCCGACTGTTACTATGTGGCGGAGCGACAGGGCAGGTTGAGACCACCTAGGCGAGAGGTGGGCCTGGCCCTGGTCGGCATTCGCGGTTGCTTCATAATAACACGCTTAACGAGATCTTGGTATTAGATCTGAGTCTGGCCACTGGCCTATACGCACTAACCAACTACGCGGGAAAGATATGGGCACTCGACGTCGTGGTATTAGCCGAAGCCTTCTAGACGTCAGCGACTGAGCGGCGCACGCGGGATTGGAACGTAAGCCTGATCTTGTATTAAGGGGGCTAGTTCTGCTTTCGGCCGCCCACGCAACGTGCAAGTGTGCAATGGGCGATGGGCCCAGACCCCTGCGCCATAGGAGTTAGACCGGCGTGCTGACCTCTCTGTTAGGCCTAGGTGAGGCTGCGACATGTTGATCTTCCGAGGCCGGGCATGACCCAGGAAAGTGTGTCCGGCCAAATGGGATCGAGCGTGTTGGGTTATGTGGTGCACCCCTGCAGGGAAGTTTATCTATTCGAATAGCCGTGTCCCTCGGTAAAAGGACGACCCGGAGTTGTACCTTGACCTTATGACAACTAGAACCGGATACTTAATAAAACACACCCAGACAAGTTCCACAGACAACCCGGTGATCGCTTTTCCATAGGGCGACGAGGGGAGGATCGCCGGGTAGGATTATGCTATGCGATGCTACTTGTAGGACTTCAATCTACTCTCTTCTACATGCTGCAAGACGGAGGCTGCCAGAAGCGTAGTCTTCGATAGGACTAGCTATCCCCCTCTTATTCTAGCATTCTGCAGTTCAGTCCACTGATATGGCCTCCTTACACATATACCCATGCATATGTAGTGTAGCTCCTTGCTTGCGAGTACTTTGGATGAGTATTCACGGTTGCTTTGCTCCCTCTTTTCCCCCGTTTTTCTCTTCTTCTCGGATGCCGCAACCAGACGTTGGAGCCTAGGAGCCAGACGCCACCATCGATGATGATACCTACTACACTGGAGGTGCCTACTACTACGTGCAGGCTGCTGAGGACGACTAGGAGTAGTTTAGGAGGATCCCAGGCAGGAGGCCTGCGCCTCTTTTGATCTGTATCCCAGTTTGTGCTAGCCTTCTTAAGGCAAACTTGTTTAACTTATGTCTGTACTCAGATATTGTTGCTTCCGCTGACTTGTCTATGATCGAGCACTTGTATTCGAGCCCTCGAGGCCCCTGGCTTGTATTATGATGCTTGTATGACTTATTATATTTTTAGAGTTGTGTTGTGATATCTTCCCGTGAGTCCCTGATCTTGATCGTACACGTTTGCGTGTATGATTAGTGTATGATTAAATTGGGGGCGTCACAACCTTACTGGTTCTCATAGTAGCACCTGGGTATTTGATACCAGTTCAGTTGCTAAGATTAGTAACTCGAAACAGGAGTTGGAAGTGGCGATGTGTGTTGGAAGCGTTTCCAAGATTGATGTTATTACCATCACACACTCCCAGTGTTGAGCCTAAATAAATGTTATTTGGTGTTTGCATTAAGCATGAACATGATTAGATCATGTTTATTGCAATACAATTATTCATCTAAGTCAGAGAATAATTGTTGTTCTATTTACATGAATAAAACCTTCTATGGCCATACACCCAATGTGAATGGGTTATTGAATCTCGATTGTAGTGATACACATACTCATAATATTGACGCCAAAAGATGCAAAGTTGATAATGATAGTGCATCATACTTGTGACACTGTCATTTAGGTCATATTGGTGTAGAGCGCATAAAGAAACACCATGCGGATGGACTTTTGGAATCACTTGATTATGAATCATTTGATACTTGCGAACCATGCCTCATGGGTAAGATGACTGAAACTCCATTCTCCGAAACAATGGAGCGAGCTAATGACTTACTGGAAATAATACATACCGATGTATGCGGTCCGATGAGTGTTGAGGCACGCGATGGGTATCATTATTTTCTGATCTTCACAGATGATTTGAGTAGGTATGAATATATCTACTTAATGAAACACTAGTCTGAAACATTTGAAAAGTTCAAAGAATTTCAGAGTGAAGTGGAGAATCATCGTAACTAGAAAATAAAGTTTCTACGATCTGATCATAGAGGCGAATATTTGAGTTACAAGTTTGGCCTTCATTTAAGACAATGTGGAATTGTTTCACAACTGACGCCACCTGGAACACCACAGTGTAATGGTGTGTCCAAATGTTGTAGCCATACTTTATTAGATATGGTGCATTCTATGATGTCTCTTGCCGATTTGCCTTTATCATTTTGGGGTTATGCATTAGAGACAGCCACATTCACATTACATAGGGCACCATCTAAATCTGGTGAGATGAGCCATATGAACTATTGTTTGGAAAGAAACCTAAGCTGTCATTTCTTAAAGTTTGGGGATGTGATGCTTATGTCAAAAGGCTTCAGCCTGATAAGTTCAAAGCCAAAGCAGAGAAGTGCATCTTCATAGGATACCCTAAAGAAACTATTGGGTATACCTTCTACCACAGATCCGAAGGCAAGATCTTTGTTGCTAAGAATGGGTCATTTCTAGAGGAGTTTCTCTCGAAAGAAGTGAGTGGGAGGAAAGTAGAACTTGATGAGGTAGTTGTACCTTCTCTCGAATTGGAAAGTGGCACATGAGAGAAAATTGTTCCCATGATGCCTACACCAACTATAGAGGAAGCTAATTATGATGATCATGAAACTTCAAACCAAGTTACTACTGAACCTCGTAGGTCGACCAGAACACGTACCGCACTAGGGTGGTACGGTAATCCTATCTTGGAAGTCATATTGTTAGACAATGGCGAACCTATGAACTATGAAGAAGCTATGATGAGCCCAGATTCCGATAAATGGCTTGAGGCCATGAAATCTGAGATAGGGTCCATGTATGAGAACAAAATGTGGACTTTGGTGGACTTGCCCGATGATCGGCAAGCCATTGAGAATAAATGGATCTTCAAGAGGAAGACAGACGCTGATGGTAATATCAATGTCTACAAAGCTTGACTTGTCACAAAAGGTTTTCGACAAGTTCAAGGGGTTGATTACGATGAGACTTTCTCACCCGCAGTGATGTTTAAGTTTGTCCGAATCATGTTAGCAATTGCCGCATCTTATGGTTATGAAATCTGGCAAATGGATGTCAAAATTGCATTCCTTAACGGGTTTCTTAAAGAAGAGTTGTATATGATGCAACCAGAAGGTTTTGTCGATCCTAAGGGTGCTAACAAAGTGTGCAAGCTCCAGTGATCCATCTATGGACTGGTGCAAGCATCTCGGAGTTGGAATATATGCTTTGATGAGGTGATCATTGCATATGGTTTTATACAGACTTACGATGAAGTCTGCATTTACAAGAAAGTGAGTGGGAGCTCTGTAGCATTTCTGATATTATATGTGGATGGCATATTCCTAATTGGAAATGATATAAATTTCTGGATAGCATAAAAGGATACTTGAATAAGAATTTTTCAATGAAAGACCTCGGTAAAGCTACTTATATATTGGGCATCAAGATCTATAGGGATAGATCAAGACGCTTGGACTTTCACAAAGTACATACCTTGATAAGATTTTGAAGAAGTTCAAAATGGATGATCAGTTAAAGAAAGGGTTCTTGCCTCTATTGCAAGGTGTGAATTTGAGTAAGACTCAAAGCCCGACCACGATAGAAGAAAGAGAAAGGATGAAGGTCATTCCCTATGCCTCAGCCATAGGCTCTATAATGTATGCCATGTTGTGTACCAGACCTGATGTGTGCCTTGTCATGAGTCTGGCAAGGGGATACAATAGTGATCCAGGAGTGGGTCACTGGACATCGGTCAAAATTATCCTTAGGTACCTAAAAAGGACTAAGGAAATGTTTCTCAGTTATGGAGGTGATAAAGAGATCGTCGTAAAGGGTTATGTCCATGCAAGCTTTGACACCAATCCGGGCGACTATGGGTCTCAATCTGGATACGTATTAAACGTGGGAGAAATTAGCTAGAGTAGCTTCATGCAGAGCATTCTAGACATAGATATTTGCAAAGTACACACGGATCTGAATGTTGCAGACCCGTTGACTAAAACCTCTTTCACAAGAAAAACATGATAACACCTTAGAACTCATTGAGTGTTAATCACATGGTGATGCGAACTAGATTATTGACTCTAGTGCAAGTGGAAGACTGTTGGAAATATGCCCTAGAGGCAATAATAAATTAGTTATTATCATATTTCCTTATTCATGATAAAGGTTTATTATTCATGCTAGAATTGTATTGACCAGAAACTTAAATACATATGTGAATACATAAACAAATACTAAGTCCCTAGTAAGCCTCTACTAGACTAGCTCATTGATCAAAACATGGTTAAGGTTTCCTAACCATAGAGATGTGTTGTCACTTGATAATAGGATCACGTCATTAGGAGAATAATGAGATGGACAAGACCCACCATTAGCAATGATCGTTCAGTTTATTGCTATTGTTTTCTTAATGTCAAATACATGTTTCTTCGACCATGAGATCATGCAACTCTCGTACTCCTTAGGAATGCCTTGTGTGCCACCAAATGTCACAACATAACTAGCTAGGTGATCATAAAGGTGCTCTACAGGTATCTCTGAAGGAGTTTGTTGGGTTGGCATGGATCGAGACTGCGATTTGTCACTCCGTGTGACGGAGTGGTATCTCTGGGCCCTCTCGGTAATACAGCATCACAAGAAGCTTGCAAGTAAAGTGACTAAGGAGTTAGTTACAGGATGATGTATCACGGAACGAGTAAAGAGACTTACAGGTAATGAGATTGAACTAGGTAAGAAGATACCAACGATCGAATCTCAGGCAAGTAACATACCAACGGACAAAGGGAACTACGTATGTTGTCATAAAGGTTCGACCGATAAAGATCTTTGTAGAATATGTAGGAACCAATATGGGCATCCAGGTCCCGCTATTGGTTATTGATTGAAGAAGCGTCTCGATCATGTCTACATCATTTGAACCCGTAGGGTCCGCACGCTTAACGTTCGTCGATGATATAGTATTGTATGAGTTATGTATGTTGGTGACCGAATATTGTTCGGAGTCCCAGATGAGATCACGGACATGACGAGGAGTTCCGGAATGGTCCGGAGGTAATGATTGATATATAGGATGATATGGTTGGGCCAAGGGGTAAGGCCCGCGGGGCTTTAGGTTGGTGCAAAAGGAAGTTTTATGGAGGTCAAGGACCAGACGCCAGGGACCCTGGCTTCTGGTCCTGGAGTCCGAGAAGGACTCTTGCCTTGCGGGCTAAACCGACTTTGAGGAGGCTCTTTCTCCAAGAAACGACCCATGGCTCAACATATAAATAGAGGGGCATGGCTAGCACCCGGAACACATCAAGATTCACCAAGCCATGTGCCGGCAACCCCGCCCCCTCTAGTTTATCCTCCTTCATAGTTTCTGTTGTGCTTGGTGAAGCCCTGTGGAGGTTGTTCTTCACCACCACCATCACCACGCCGTCGTGCTGCCGGAACTCAACTACTACTTCGCCCCTCTTGCTGGATCAAGAAGGCAAGGATGTCATCAAGCTGAACGCGGAGGTGCCATACGTTCGGTACTTGATTGGGGCGGATCATGAAGGTGTATGACTACATCAACCACATTGATAAACGCTTCCGCTAGCGATCTTCAAGGGTATGAAGATCCTCTCCCCCTCTCGTAGCTATGCATCTTGCTACCTCCTGAGCTTGTGTTGGTTTTCCCTTGAAGAGGAAATGGTGATGCAGCAAAGTAGCGTAAGTATTTCCCTCAGTTTTGATAACCAAGGTATCAATCGAGTAGGAGACAATGCATAAGTCACCGAATACCTGCATAAACAATCAACAACTTGCACCCAATATGATAAAGGTGTTGTCAATCCCTTCACAGTCACTTGCAAAAGTGAGATCTGATAGAGGTATATAAACGGTAAAGTAAATAATTTTGGTACTTTTGGTTTATAGATCCGAAAGTAATAGATTGAAAAATAGTACATCGAAAACTAGTAAGATGTAAATGAGATTCAATAATATGGAAAAGAGACCCGGGGGCCACAGGTTTCACTAGTGGCTTCCCTCAAGATAGCAAATATTATCGTGGGTGAACAAATTACTGTCGAGCAATTGATAGAAAAGCGCATAGTTATGACGACATCTAAGGCAATGTTCATGAACACAGGCATCACGTCTGTGTCAAGTAGACTGAAATGATTCTGTATCTACTACTATTACTCCACACATTGACCGACTCCTGCCTGCATCTAGAGTATTAAGTTCATGAAGAACAGAGTAACGCATTAAGTAAGATGACATGATGTAGAGGAATTAACTCAAGCAATATGATGAAAACCCCATCTTTTTATCCTCTATGACAACAATACAATATGTGCCTTGCTGCCCCTACTGTCACTAGGAAAGGACACTACAAGATTGAACCCAGCTAAGCACTTCTCCCATTGCAAGAAAGGTCAATCTAGTAGGCCAAACTAAACCAATAATTTGAAGAGACTTGCAAAGATATCAAATCATGCATATAATTTAGAGAAGAACCAAATAATATTCATAAATAATCTGATCATAGATCCACAATTCATAGGATCTTGGCAAACACACCGCAAAAGAGTATTACATCAAATAGATCTCCAAGAACATAGAGGAGAACATGGTATTGTGAATCAAGGAGAGAAGAAGCCATCTAGCTACTTGGTATGGACCCGTAGGTCTGTGGTAAACTACTCACGCATCACCGGAGAGGCAATGCCATTGATGAAGAAGCCCTCCGTGATTGAATCCCCCTCCGGCAGGATGCCGGAAAAGGTGAAAGTGCGTTATGTCGACTAGAGGGGGGGTGAATAGGCGATTTTTAAGAATTCTTCACTAAGGAATTTGCCGGTGAGGAAATTCCTTAGCGAAGGACTGTTAGCAGCGGAATAAGTACTCAGAAGTAAGCATAACAGAATACAAGCATGGTCATCATGATGAAATGAAGACTAGCACAGAGTACAGAAATCGTAATCACAGGATAACACAAGATGAAGACAAACAGACTGAAGAAATTGAACTGAGGAAATTTAGAAAGTCTTCAGTCAAAGTCTTCAAACACAGATATGAACAAACACTCAACACAACAATGAGGAAATGGAAGGGTAGAGGAAATAGAACCAGTAGGTTGGTGAAGACAATGATTTGGTAGACCAGTTCCAACTGCTGTCTCAGTTGTACGTCTGGTTGGAGCGGCTGAGTATTTAAACTCGAGGACACGCAGTCCCGGACACCCAGTCACTGAGCATGCAGCTCAGGACACCCAGTCCTCACCGTATTCTCCTTGAACTAAGGTCACGCATACCTCATCCAATCACTCGTGGTAAGTCTTCAGGCGACTTCCAAACCTTCACAGACTTGGTCACTCGGCGATCCACAATTTCTCTTGGATGCTCTAGACCTTGACGCCTAACCGTCTGGAAGAAGCATAGTCTTCAAAGGTAACAAGCGTCGGATCCACGCAGGATCAATTTCTTCAGTGATGCTCAATCACTTTGGGGTTTGTAGGTGTTTGGGTTTGGGATTTTCCTCACTCGATGATTTTTGCTCAAAGTCGTCGGAGGATGGGTTGCTCTCAAATGACAAGTGTCAAGTTCTCTCGGAGCAGCCAACCAGCTAGTGGTTGTAGGGGGCGGCTATTTATAGCCTAGGGAGCAGCCCGACATGATAAGACATAAATGCCGCTCAATGATATGACCGTTAGGTGGATAAGATATTTTGGGACAGCTGGCGCGCAGCACAGCAACGGTCGGAAATTTGACTCTCAAATTCCTCAGGGCTATCATGTTCCTCACTGTGTAGGTAATTCGCACTGGCGAATTCCTAACTCCTCAGTCAGAACAAATTCAT
The DNA here is from genome assembly GCF_018294505.1 of Triticum aestivum. NCBI lineage: Eukaryota > Viridiplantae > Streptophyta > Magnoliopsida > Poales > Poaceae > Triticum > Triticum aestivum. The sequence continues at coordinate 419,949,229 of NC_057795.1, read as the reverse complement.
CAGCGACCAGAAGAACTTCGTCTCTGTCACTGAAGAAAGGGACTGAACTGTATGAGATTTCCAAAGGCTTCACTCGAAGGGATTGGTAGGTGTAGGATTTTGAGTTGAGCATCACATGGAAATTTTCCTTAGTATTTCCTCGACCCCCTTTAACAGTACGGTGTTTCCTATGACTCAAGAAAGAGAAAATGAAACTACGAAAACAAAAGGCTTCACGCTTCATGTTCCACAAATGAATACCAAGTCTTCAAGGTCACACCAATTTCTTCACTTTCAAAGTCTTCAGAAAGTCTTCAGTTGAAGAACTTCATTTTTAGGGGTCGACTTTATCTGTAAATATCAAACTCCTCATAGACTTATAGACCTGTGTATACTCACAAACGCATTAGTCCCTTAACCTATAAGTCTTCAATACACCAAAATCACTAAGGGGCACTAGATGCACTTACAATCTCCCCCTTTTTGGTGATTGATGACAACATAGGTTAAGTTTTCAACGGGGATAAACATATGAAGTGTATACACTGATATTGAGGAATTTGATTGCAAGATATAGAAGAACTCCCCCTGAAGATGTGCATAGTGAGGAATTTGCTTTTGAGGCAATGCACATTTGAAGAGTTGAATCATGGAGATCTCCCCCTATATCTTGTAATTCATACACTCATTTGATATATAATATGAAGAATTTGAAATGCATGATGAAATATGGTGCCTGATGAGATTCAACATGCGTGCAATGTCATTAACGAGGAATAAGCATGCAGAGCATAATGCAACAAAAGTATCAGTGCACCATCAGGTTTAAGATTACAACTTGATCCAAATAAAGTTTCAGAAGAACGAGAGTTGTAACTTAAAAAATGCCCTTAATATAGACCCGCTTGAAGACTAACTCAGATTTCTCCCCCTTTGTCATCAAATGACCAAAAGGATTGAAACTGAGGACTAACGCCCCTGAAGAATTTCAAGTTGATGGAGGAGCGCCAGCGTTGTCGGGGTTGTTTGTTGAAGCAGGGCCTGCCGCAGTGTCGTCCAAATCTTCATACTCATCAGTGTCACATGATGAAGAATAAGAGCTGGCCACCAAGGAAGGAACTTTGACCTTCTTGAATTTCTTCGGTGGAGGTGCAGACCAGTCAAATTCTTCCTTGAGACCCATATTCTTCAGATCAGCAGCGCTGTAGACATGAGAGAGAACAGCCCAGGTGCGGTTGAAGGTTTCATAGAGGTAGTATTGGTTTTTCTTCACTGCATTGTGTGTTGAGGTCATGTTGTGAAGAATTGAACCAAACTGACGCTTGACCCAGTTATGATTGTGATCAACCTTCTGATGAAGACTGAGGAGTAACTCACGATCAGTCATCACCCTGGGTGCTGTGGCTTGAGGAGTTTGCTTGGCTGAGGTATTTGCGGCAGAGTCATGTGTGGCAGAATCGTCATTGGTAGAGTAAGATGCAGCCTTGCGAAATTGACCATCCAAAGGACGAATGCCTTCATCGATCACAGCAGCGGCCTTGCCTTTATCATCAGCTGATGAAACTATCCGTTTGAGGACTTCAATGGGAGGCAAGTAGCTACCGTGGTTTAGAGTGTCAGCTTTGTAATTCAGTGAAGATCTTGCCCTGATGAATCTCATGATCCAAGGAGCATAGGGCTTCAGCTCGAATGGTGACATAGCAATATTGGCCAGAGTCCTCATGAAGAAATCATGGAAGTTGACGGGAACGCCATGAATGAGATTGAAAAGCATATTCTTCATGATGCCAACGACTTCTTCATCATTTGAGTCGTGGCCTTTGATAGGACTCATTGTCTTCGTCAGAATTCGATAGACAGTCCGAGGCACATAGAGTAATTCCTTGACAAGGAATTTGGTTTGTGGGGCTTGCCTTGGCTTCAATGGCTTCATCAGCACTTGCATATAGTGATTTGAAAGTTCTGGTTCATTGTAGATACAACGAGCATCATCAAGTGGAGGACTGAGTGGTAGAGCACGAAGCAATTCAGTTGCAGGTGCCTTGTAGTGAGTATTTTCAGACATCCAGTCTAATACCCAGGAGTTCACGTCTTCAGCGTCTCCAGTGATGTGCAGAGTTGCATAGAATTGAAGAATGAGTTCTTCATTCCAGTCACAGATATCAATGCAGAAATTCAGAAGTCCTGCGTCGTGAAGAACACTGAGGACTGGCTCAAAGCCGGGCAGAGACTCCATGTCCACATGAGGAATATGGGCATGATTGAAGACTTTGTCTTTGTTGAAAAGCACTGAGGAATAGAAATTGGCTTGGCTGGCAGTCCAGAAACGCCTCTTCCTTATGCGAGCAGAATCATATGGATTATAGTCAGTGAAGAATACGTGCTCGGCAAAGAAATCTTCAGCCTTGAACTTCTGTTTGCTTGAGAACGAATTCTTTTGCTTTGGCAGAGGGATGTCAGTGAGTTGCATCACCACCTCAGGAATCGCGAGCTCAGGTTCTTCAGGCTGAGGAATTTCTTGTTCCTCAACAGGTGCGGTCTGAGGATCAGCAGCAGCATGTTCAGCAGCACTAGTGGCTGGAATTTCTTCATGCACAGAGAGAGTGGGTTGAGTTTCTTCAGAGCACAATTGAACTGTTGGTGCAGGGGACTGAGGTATCTGTTGGAGCAGGGTGAGGAGAGGAGTATTGGGATGCTGACTTTCCCAAAAGTCATCATTCATCACAGGTGTGGTGCATCCTATATCCACATCTTCATCTTCAAATTCCTCAACACCTGCCTCTTCAGCTGTGAACTGAGGCATAGGTGAGGAAATGACTGGCGTTGAAGGGATTGCGTCCACTTCAATTTCTTCATCAATCTGCTCTGACAAAGCAGCAGAATGATGTTCTTCATCAGATCCGATGGGGATCTCATAGTCTTCTCCAAAAGGAACAAGGTCCTTTGACGGCATGGAGGAAACCGGAACAGCATCAATTGGATTTTCGAGTGAGCTGGTCATTGGCTTCATTTTCTTCGTAGCCGAAGAATTTGACACAGCTGATGCCTTCCTTTTTCTTCACTACAGCTTGCTCTGCAGCCTTGGTTTTCTTCACATCAAATGCACATGGAAGAATTGGTGTTGGTGTAGGTGCAGATGGAGCTGAGGAATTTGGTTGAATTTCTTCAGGCGCAACTGATGCAGTTGCCCTGACTTCTTCAGTTTCTTCAGGCGCACCACTAGTGGATGCCCTGGCAATTTCTTCAGCGGCTAGAATGGGATCATCAGCCCTGGAACTAGCATTTTCATCAGCAGCCTGAACTTCATCAGCGGTGCTGGCATGTTCTTCAGTCGGCTGAGCTGAGGCTTCAGCCTGAGGAATTTCATGTTGCGTTGAGGCTGCAACATTGGTGAATTTCTTCGTCAGGTTGACGAATCTGACCTTGGCCCCTTGCCAATCAGCATAATACGCATCGAAGTTTTTGCTGAGGTCTTGAATTTCAGTCTGGACCTTGAGAAGTTCTTCAGGTGTCATTTTGACAACGTTTTTCTTCAGGAACTTCTCCTTCCTGTATTGAACTTTCTTGATCTCTCTTGCCTTTTCAAACTTCCATTTCTCTTCAGTGATGAAATGGGTCAGCATGTGATTTTGACTAGCGGTCAGATGGAAATCAGGCGTGGGGGTGTTTGGATCCTTGTGCCAGAGATCAATATAATCGAGGATTTTCCTCGGATCCAACAGCAGTGGCACAGATGTGCCTTTGGCTCTAGCGGCCTTCACCTGTCTGTCTCTGATGATTTCTGCGAGTTCATCATCAGAAGCTTCATCATCAGATGGCACATGGAATGCGACCTGTTTCTTCTTTGGACTTGGCCGAGGACCTCGTCCAGCTGTTGCTTTGGTCTTCAGCAGAGTCGGGCCAGATGATGACTTTGGTGCAGCTGAGGAACTTGCTGAAACACCAGAGGCAATCGAAAAACCAACAGTCCTTTGACATGTAGTCAGATGCACAGGAGCTGAGGACTTTGTCGGAACTGCTGAGGACTTGGGAGGAGCAGGAGCAGTGTGAGGAATTTGCCGTGAGGGCGCTGCTAAGGAACTTGGCCGTGAGGGCGTTGATGGTGAAGCACTTAGCTTACGAGCAGGCTTCTTTGGCATGGATTTCCTCGGTTGGACCGAGGCCTCAATAGTAGTAGCAGTGGCAGAATCCTCATTGAATTTCTTCACTGCCTCCTTGGCTTGTCTTGCCAATTTGGCTTGGCGCTTAGCCCATTCTTCAGGAAAGTCCTCACCACGTTTGATGCTTGTGGGATCAGCTACTTGGCCAGGTGCCAAAGGAGCTCTTGGGCACGGAGGATTGAGGGCGAATTTCTTCATGTACTTTGGAGTCACATATCTGTATTCCCTCCATTCCCTTGCCCATCTCCGTTCAATCTTCTGAATGCGCACCTTGCGCTGATTTTTGTTTTCTTTGCCATATTTTGCTTCATTAGGTGTGCAATAGTCAGCATAAATTTCTTCAGGGATTTCAAATGCAGTCATAACCTCAGGTTTCTTTCCTCCTTTCTGCGGCTTCTTACCGTTTGCCATATTCTTTAGTTGAGGAATTTGAACAAATGAGTTCTCTGAAGAAGTATGCAGTTTTTCTTCGAGGAATGCTGCAAATGAGTTAAGTTGATGAGAACCTAGTGATTCAGCAGCAGACATGAGTACCTGTGAACAGAGTACAGGTGCGAGGAATTTGGAGAGGTCATATGCGTTCTGAGAAGGTTTTTGAAAAGAACAAGTTTTGAGGAAGTTGACCAGATGAGCCTTGAAGAATTTCACTAAGCGATCTTTGTCTTAGGTTCCAGAGTTGTATAGATCGAGGATCCACACAATTGAGGAATCTTGAGGAAAATCATTGCTTAGATAAACGAATCAAGAGCATAGTTTGTTTGAGGTGTTCATATATGTGAAGATTTGAAGAATAAACACCTTTGAAGATTTTCAGGAAAGTTTGAGAATCAAAGTGAGTGATAAAAGTAACTTTTAATTACCCGAAATGAAGAACACTACGAACTGAGAAGAACAGACGGGAAGTTCGTCAGGTTAGATCTTCCTTGCCCTAACTCGGTGGAGGAAGACAGCTACGGCGGCGGCGGAGTGAAGATTTCCGCGGTTGGCGTGAGTACGGCGGCGATGAGGTCGAGGCAGCGAAGCTCTTCCTCACCGGCGACGATGGAGTAGCGGTGGCACTAGGGTTTGAGGAGCTCGAGCAGGAGAGAGAGGTCGAGCGGAGTAAATGAAGTGAGGAAGGAGAGAGGGGTATTTATAGACACAGTGAAAAACTGTTCGCCCGAAGATTTAGGACGAACGTGCCCCTGCCCTTTCAACTTCACGCGACATGTGTCACCCACGTACTGTGTAGTGGAGATCGTGTATGATCGTGGGTGAATAGAATAATGCATCGTGGGATGCGGAACAGTTTGAGCGGCAAAACCGAAAATTTGGATAAGATTTGTTTTAAAGTTTCATTCGCAATTTCTTCAGCTGACAAGGACACGGTGAAGATTTTGAACGAGTTTCAAATAGAACGAACATGAAGAATTTGTGAATAGATTGGGTTGAGTATAGCATAGAGGGGGAAGGGTCCGATCACATTCACTTAGCAGAAAAAGCAACTTGAAGAAATAGCTATAAGTGAATGCTGTAGAGGACATAAACTCATATATATATATATATATATATATATATATATATATACCCAATGAAGAAAAACGAAGGGAACATTGAAGATTTTGCAAAGTTGAAGAATTTGAAAAACTGAAGAATTTCAAAACTAAGGAAAAACTCAAATTGAAGATTTTCAACTTTTTGTGGTGGCGTGACCCACCGTATAAGAATGATGATTTCAGACACCGCGTACAATTGTCGTAGGGTTCTGAGAATCAAATTCTTCATTAATTTCTTCACACTTAGAGTGTTATTCTTCATTGATTGAAGAAAAACGTTTCTTCATGTGTTGCACATCTAAGTCATCAATTTTGCATAAGTGTTAGGATGTGTGTCTTTTTCAAAGAACATTAGAAGAGTCTAAGATATTTAGCTCACACCACAACTTGCTAAATCTCTTCTCATCCAAGGGCTTAGTGAAGATATCAGCTAGCTGTTCTTCAGTCTTCACATGCTCGATGGAGATGTCGCCCTTCAACACATGATCACGAAGAAAATGATGACGAATCTGAATGTGCTTTGTCTTCGAGTGCTGAACTAGGTTGTGAGCAATCTTGATGGCACTCTCATTGTCGCAGAGGAGAGGCACATTCTTCACGTTGACACCATAGTCCTTGAGTGTTTGCTTCATCCAAAGCAGTTGAGCACAGCAAGAGCCAGCAGCAATGTATTCAGCTTCCGCAGTAGACAGTGATACGCAGTTCTGTTTCTTCGAGGACCAACAGACCAAAGATCGTCCGAGGAAATGACAAGTGCCAGAAGTTGACTTGCGGTCCACACGATCACCAGCATAGTCAGAGTCAGAATATCCAATGAGATCAAAAACAGAGCCCTTGGGGTACCATAATCCTAGTGTTGGTGTGTGAGCTAGATATCGAAGAATATGCTTCACAGCCTTATGGTGTGATTCCTTCGGTGCAGCTTGAAATCGGGCACACATGCAAACACTAAGCATTATATCTGGCCTAGATGCACATAAGTACAATAAAGAACCAATCATGGAGCGGTATACCTTGTGATCGAAGTCAATACCATTTTCATCAGTGCATAGATTGCCTTTTGTGAGCATAGGAATTTTGACGCCTGTGCAATCTTGCATGCCGAATTTCCTCAGTACATCTTTGAGGTATTTCTCCTGAGATATGAATATGCCATTGCGCTGTTGACGAAGTTGAAGACCTAAGAAGAATTTCAACTCTCCCATCATAGACATTTGATATTCTTCACTCATCATATAGGCAAATTCATCACTATAACGTTGGTCAGTACAGCCAAAGATAATATCATCAACATATATTTGGCACACAAACAGTTCACCATCATAAGATTTAGTAAAGAGAGTAGGGTCGAGTGAACCGGGTGTGAAGCCATTCTTCACGAAGAATTCCTTCAATGTATCATACCATGCCCGAGGGGCTTGCTTGAGGCCATAGAGAGCCTTATTAAGTTTGAAGACTTTGTCAGGATTCTTTGGATCTTCAAAACCTGGGGCTTGAGCAACATATACTTCTTCCTCAAGCTTACCATTGAGGAATGCACTTTTCACATCCATTTGATATAAGATGATATCATGATGATTAGCATAAGCAAGCAATATGCGAATAGCCTCAAGTCTAGCAACAGGTGCAAAAGTTTCATCGAAATCAATTCCTTCAACCTGTGTGTAGCCTTGAGCTACTAGTCGTGCCTTATTCCTTACCACAAGGCCCTTTTCATCTTGCTTGTTGCGGTAGATCCACTTTGTGCCAATGATATTATGCTTGTGAGGATCTGGACGTTTGACCAGTTCCCAGACATTGTTGAGCTTGAACTGATGTAATTCTTCTTGCATAGCCTGAATCCACTCCGGCTCCAAAAATGCTTCATCTACCTTAGTGGGCTCTGTAATAGAGACAAAAGCATAGTGCCCACAAAAGTTAGACAAATGTGAAGCTTTTGAGCGTGTGAGAGGACCTGGCGCTTCAATGTCATTGATTATCTTGTCAACTTGTACTTCTTTTGCAACGCGAGGATGAGCTGGTTGACGTCGAGATATTTGATCATTTTCCTCAGCACCATTGACTTCATCATTATCTTCAGGTGCGTCAGCTCGACGTTCTTCGCGTACTGGAATGAATTCTTCAGCAAGTTCTTCAGTAGGAATGACATCCTCAGTTGCCTTGAACTTGATAGAATCCTCGGGTGCTGGTTCATCTAACACAGAAGGTAGGTGCTCTCTTTGCGAGCCATTAGTTTCATCGAACCGCACATCTACAGTTTCAACAATCTTGTGAAGAGCGATGTTGAAGACTCTATAGGTGTGCGAGTCCTTTCCGTAACCAAGCATAAAACCTTCATGTGCTTTCGGTGCAAATTTAGAATTGTGGTGAGGATCTCTAATCCAACATTTAGCACCGAAGACTTTGAAATAACTCACATTGGGTTTCTTGTCAGTGAGGAGTTCATAGGCTGTCTTCTTGAAGAATTTGTGAAGATATACTCTGTTGATGATGTGGCACGCAGTATCAATTGCATCAATCCAAAAACGATGAGGAGTTTTGTATTCATCAAGCATAGTGCGAGCCATCTCAACAAGAGTTCTGTTCTTGCGCTCCACGACGCCATTTTGCTGAGGAGTATAAGGAGCAGATAACTCATGAGTAATACCAAGTTCATCAAGATAGTCATCAAGACTGGAATTCTTGAACTCAGTTCCATTGTCACTTCTGATGTGCTTGATCTTCACACCAAAGTTGGTTGAAGCCCTCGAGGAAAATCGTTTGAAGACTTCTTGCACTTCATGTTTGTAAGTAACAATGTGTACCTATGTGTATCGAGAGTAATCATCAACAATGACAAAACCATATAGAGATGCAGCATTAGAGAATGTTGAGTAATGATTTGGTCCGAAGAGGTCCGTGTGAAGCAATTCGAATGGACGAGTAGTGGTCATGATAGTCTTTGATGGATGCTTGGCCTTGGTCATTTTTCCAGCTTCACAGGCTCCGCATAAGTGATCCTTGAGGAATTTGACATTCTCATTGCCAATGACATGCTTCTTCTTCGCAAGCGTGTGCAAATTCCTCATGCCTGCATGACCAAGTCGTCGATGCCATAGCCAGCCTTCTGAAGCTTTTGCAAGTAGACACACGGCTGGTTGTGGTCCTGTAGAGAAATCAACAATATACAAATCTCCTCTCCTAAAGCCTTCGAAGACTTTGGAATTGTCAGCTTCCATAATCACAACACAGCGATACTTGCCAAAGACAACAACCATATCAAGATCACAAAGCATTGAGACTGACATGAGATTGTATCCTAAGGACTCAACAAGCATGACTTTGTCCATGTGTTTATCCTTAGAGATCGCAACCTTACCAAGACCCAATACCCGACTTTTGCCTTTGTTAGCAAAGATGATATGCTTCAGATGTGACGGTGATAAAGGAGCATCCATCAAAAGATTCTTGTCACCAGTCATGTGATTTGTACATCCACTATCGAGGACCCATTCAGTGGTTTTGGGTTGATCATCCTGCAGATGAATTAGTGTAACTTACAATCTCATATGCTTCATCAGTGAAGAATATGATATCAAGTTCATCAGATGAATTTCATCAAGCGGTAAACAGATATAGCAGTATGAGGACGTGTGAAATGAAAGTTCATTTCATCATGGTTAGCCTGCGTCCTTTCAGGCAATTTTGTCAGGTCCCCAGCAAATTCTTCAGACGTTAAGGCACGTCTGGAGACCTGACCCTACAGAAGAGATTAGTTCTTTTTCTTCACCACCCACATCTGAAGGGGTGGCAAAGAGTTCATCTCTCTGCGAGCACCATACGAGAACGGTGGCATAGAAGCCAAACCATTTCGTTTCACATAAGAGAGGTTAGGGTAAGCATATGAATAAGCAGAGAAATTCTTCGAGGACATATGAACATAATGATTTGAAGAATAATGTGCATATTCGTAGCCCTTAGCTCTACCCTGCGAAACAGAGTTGTTAGCACGATGATAATCATGTGAGGACTTTGATCCATTTGATGAATTTGATCCACGTGAGGAATTTGGTCTATATGAGGACTTGGATCCATATGAAGAATTATGTCCATATGAAGAGTTTGTTCTAGGGTTCCTATTCCTCACAAGTGGTGTCATGAGGATATTCACCTGAAGACTTTCAACATAACTTTTGGGAACCCAGATTTTCTTCATAGGGGGACCATTCCTGCAGTTAGTCCCAACATATCTAGCAAATACTTCACCATTCTGATTTTTGAACAGTTTATAGTTGGAGTCAAATGACTCATGAGAAGAATGAGGAGATTCACATGTAAAGCCAGATAACATGGATGGATCAACTGGAGGTCCCTTTGCAGCAACCCATGAGGTTTTGGGGTACTGCTCAGGCTTCCAATATGTTCCATCAGCATTAAGTTTCCTCTCAAAGGCAATACCCTCTTTCCTAGGGTTTTTGTTGAGGATCTGCTTTTTGAGAACATCACAAAGAATCTGATGCCCTTTGAGGCTTTTGTACATGCCTGTCGTGTACAGTTCCTTCAGCCCTGCATCGTCAGTGATACTAGCAATGTCCTCAGATGAGGAATTAGTGATAGCAGAGGCAGGTGAAGAATTTGTAACAGTTGAAACATTTGAACATTCAGGTGAAGAATTAGCAGATTCACGTTCAATGCATTTTAAGCATGGAGGAACAAATTCTTCCTGAGAAGTGCTGATTTGTTGAGCAAGTCATGAATCGCGCTCCTTCTGAAGATCTTCATAACTCACTCTTAGCTTCTCAAGATCTTGCTTTATTTGAAGAAATTCATAAGAAAGTTTCTCATGATCAGATAAGAGAGTGTTATGATGACTTTGAAGGTTATCAAACCTAGACTGAAGTCTCTGAAGATTTTTAGTCAGGGCTTTAGTGTGATCCATTTCTTCACCCAACATATCATCACTTTTGTCTAGCATGTTTTGAACCTTTTCCAAGGCATGTTGTTGTTTGGTGGCAATGCAAACAAGTTTGGTATAGCTAGGTTCAATATCATCATCAGATTCATCATCATCAGATTCACAGTCACTAAATTCAGATGAGGAACATTCGGTTACCTCGACACCCTTTGCCATGAGACATGATGCAGAAGATGATGATTCTGGTTCGAAAGTCATCGTTTTGAGAGATTCCTTGAAGTCCTCAAACCAAGGATCATGACGGGTTCGATGACCTTCATAGACGTCGGAGATTCGGTCCCAGATAAGCTTTGCATTGCAAAGATGCATAATGTGCCTGAATTGATCTCTGGATAGGCAGGAACAGATGATATCCTTCGCCATGAAGTCAAGTCGAGTGTATTTGCGAATATCATCTGCGTTCGCCGACTTGCATAGATCAGTAAGACCAATCTCAGTGACGGTCCACAGCTCGCTGTCCCTTGCCATGAGGCGCTTCCTCATCATGGCCTTCCACTTGGGATAATCATGACCGTCAAAGATAGGGCATGTCACTTTCTTCATACCTGCGGTCGACATAACTAAAACTCCAGGCAGTTAAACCAAAATCACACAGAACAAGGGAGTACCTTGCTCTGATACCAATTGAAAGTGCGTTATGTCGACTAGAGGGGGGGTGAATAGGCGATTTTTAAGAATTCTTCACTGAGGAATTTGCCGGTGAGGAAATTCCTTAGTGAAGGACTGTTAGCAGCGGAATAAGTACTCAGAAGTAAGCATAACAGAATACAAGCATGGTCATCATGATGAAATGAAGACTAGCACAGAGTACAGAAAGCGTAATCACAGGATAACACAAGATGAAGACAAACAGACTGAAGAAATTGAACTGAGGAAATTTAGAAAGTCTTCAGTCAAAGTCTTCAAACACAGATATGAACAAACACTCAACACAACAATGAGGAAATGGAAGGGTTGAGGAAATAGAACTAGTAGGTTGGTGAAGACAATGATTTGGTAGACCAGTTCCAACTGCTATCTCAGTTGTACGTCTGGTTGGAGCGGCTGAGTATTTAAACTCGAGGACATGCAGTCCCGGACACCCAGTCACTGAGCATGCAGCTCAGGACACCCAGTCCTCACCGTATTCTCCTTGAACTAAGGTCACGCAGACCTCGTCCAATCACTCGTGGTAAGTCTTCAGGCGACTTCCAAACCTTCACAGACTTGGTCACTCGGCGGTCCACAATTTCTCTTGGATGCTCTAGACCTTGACGCCTAACCGTCTGGAAGAAGCACAGTCTTCAAAGGTAACAAGCGTCGGATCCACGCGGGATCAATTTCTTCAGTGATGCTCAATCACTTTGGGGTTTGTAGGTGTTTGGGTTTGGGATTTTCCTCACTCGATGATTTTCGCTCAAAGTCCTCGGAGGATGGGTTGCTCTCAAATGACAAGTGTCAAGTTCTCTCGGAGCAGCCAACCAGCTAGTGGTTGTAGGGGGGGCTATTTATAGCCTAGGGAGCAGCCCGACATGATAAGACATAAATGCCCCTCAATGATATGACCGTTAGGTGGATAAGATATTTTGGGACAGCTGGCGCGCAGCACAGCAACGGTCGGAAATTTGACTCTCAAATTCCTCGGGGCTATCATGTTCCTCACTGTGTAGGTAATTCACACTCGCAAATTCCTAACTCCTCAGTCAGAACAAATTCATCAGCGACCAGAAGAACTTTGTCTCTATCACTGAAGAAAGTGACTGAACTTTATGAGATTTCCAAAGGCTTCACTCGAAGGGATTGGTAGGTGTAGGATTTTGAGTTGAGCATCACATGGAAATTTTCCTTAGTATTTCCTCGACCCCCTTTAACAGTACGGTGTTTCCTATGACTCAAGAAAGAGAAAATGAAACTACGAAAACAAAAGTCTTCACGCTTCATGTTCCACAAATGAATACCAAGTCTTCAAGGTCACACCAATTTCTTCACTTTCAAAGTCTTCAGAAAGTCTTCAGAATATCAAAGTCTTCAGTTGAAGAACTTCATTTTTAGGGGTCGACCTTCTCTATAAATATCAAACTCCTCATAGACTTATAGACATGTGTATACTCACAAACGCATTAGTCCCTTAACCTATAAGTCTTCAATACACCAAAATCACTAAGGGGCACTAGATGCACTTACAAAAGGCCCCTAGATGGGATCTCACGGGTACAGAAGGTTGCGACGGTGGAAAAGTGGTTTTGTGGCTCTTCTGGCTGTTTTCAGGGTATAAGAGTATATATATAGGCGAAGGAACTAGGTCAGGGGAGCTAGGAGGGGCCCATGAGGTAGGTGCGTGCGCTCCTACCTCGTGGCCGCCTCGTTGCATCTCCGACTTCATCTCCAAGTCTTCTAGTTTCCTTTCGGTCCAAGAAAGATCATCGCGAAAGTTTCATTTTGTTTGGACTCCGTTTGGTATTCCTTTTCTGTGGAACTCTAAAATAGGTTAGTCCCAAAAATAATATAAAATAGCATATAAATGCCTATTAAACATCCAAAACAAAAAATATAATAGCATGGAACAGTCAAAACGTATAGATACGTTGGAGACATATCAAGCATCCCCAAGCTTAAGTCCTGCTCGTCCTTGATTACCCACAAGTATAGGGGATCTATCGTAGTCCTTTCGATAAGTAAGAGTGTCGAACCCAATGAGAAGCAGAAGGAAATGACAAGCAGTTTTCAGTAAGGTATTCTCTGCAAGCACTGAAATTAGCGATAACAGATAGTTTTGTGATAAGATAATTCTTAACGGGTAACAAGTAACAATAGTAAACAAGATGCAGAAAGGTGGCCCAATCCTTTTTGTAGCAAAGGACAAGCCTGAACAAACTCTTATATAAACCAAAGGGCCCCCGAGGACACATGCGAATTATCGTCAAGCTAGTTTTCATCATGCTCATATGATTCGCGTTCGTTACTTTGATAATTTGATATGTGGGTCGATCAGTGCTTGGGTACTGCCCTTCCTTGGACAAGCATCCCACTTATGATTAACCCCTCTCTCAAGCATCGGCAACTACAAAAGAAGAATTAAGGTAAATCTAACCATAGCATGAAACATATGGATCCAAATCAGCCCCTTACGAAGCAACGCATAAACTAGGGTTTAAGCTTCTGTCACTCTAGCAACCCATTATCTACTTATTACTTCCCAATGCCTTACCCTAGGCCCAAATCATGGTGAAGTGTCATGTAGTCGACGTTCACATAACACCACTAGAGGAAAGACAACATACATCTCATCAAAATATCGAACGAATACCAAATTCACATGACTACTTATAACAAGATTTCTCCCATGTCCTCAGGAACAAACATAACTACTCACAAATCATATTCATGTTCATAATCAGAGGGGTATTGAATAGCATTAAGGATCCAAACATATGATCTTCCACCGAATAAACCAACTAGCATCAACTACAAGGAGTAATCAACACTACTAGCAACCCGCATGTACCAATCTGAGGTTTTGAGACAAAGGTCAGATACAAGAGATGAACTAGGGTTTGAGAGGAGATGGTGCTGGTGAAGATGTTGATGGATATTAACCCCCTCTTGATGAGAGGATCGATGGTGATGACGATGGAGACGGTTTCCTCCTCCCAGAGGGATGTTTCGCCGACAGAACAGCTCCGTCGGAGCCCTAGATTGGTCTGGCCCAGATTTCGCCTCAAGATGGCGGCGCTTTGTACCGCTTCCTTATGATTTTTTCTAGGGAAAAAGACACCATATAGCAGAAGATGGGCATCAGGGGCCTGCCAGGTGGCCCACGAGGCAGGGGGCGTGCCCAGGGGGGTAGGGCGCACCCTCCACCCTCGTAGCTGGTGGAGTTTCAGGACTTTTGGAGTTGTGCAGAATAGGTCTATAATATTTGCTCCTTTTCCAGCCCAGAATTCCAGCTACCGGCATTCTCCCTCTTCGTGCAAACCTTATAAAATAAGAGAGAAAAGGCATAAGTATTGTGACATAATGTGTAGTAATAGCCCATAATGCAATAAATATCGATATAAAAGCATGATGCAAAATGGACGTATCAACTCCCCCAAGCTTAGACCTTGCTTGTCCTCAAGCGAAAGCCGATATTGAAAAATATATCCATATGTTTAGAGATAGAGGTGTCGATAAAATAAAATACGGACATGAGGGCATCATGATCATTCTTAGAACAACAAAATATATATTTTCATATGATTTCTTATGCTAAAGTAACAATCTATTCACAATGTAAAGTATGAATCAGAAACTTCATTGAAAACTAGCAAACTATAATCTCAGTCATTGAAGCAATTGCAATTTATCATAACATCAGAAAGAGTCAATATAAGAGCTTTTCAGCAAGCCCACATACTCAACTATCATTTAGTCTTTCACAATTGCTAACACTCGCGCGATACTTATGGGTATGAAGTTTCAATCGAACACAAAGAAAGATAGGGTTTATAATTTCGCCTCCCAACCTTTTACCTCAAGGGTAATGTCAACAATAATACTTTATGAAAACCTACATCCAAGTGGATATATATATATATATCAAGATCTTTCCAACACATAGTGCTTGCAAAATGATAAAGTGTAAAAAGGAAAGGTGAAGATCACCATGACTCTTGTATGAAGGTAGAAGATAAAAATAAAAGATAGGCCCTTCATGGAGGGAAGCAGAGGTTGTCATGCGCTTTTAAGGTTGGATGCACAAAATCTTAATGCAAAAGAACGTCACTTTATATTGCCACTTGTGATAAGGACCTTTATTATGTAGTCCGTCGCTTTTATTTCTTCCATATGACAAGCTCGTATAAAGCTTATTTTCTTCACACTAATAGATCATACATATTTAGAGAGCAATTTTTATTGCTTGCACCGATGACAACTTGAAGGATCTTACTCAATTCATAGGTAGGTATGGTGGACTCTCATGGCAAAACTGGGTTTAGGGATGTTTGGAAGCACTAGTAGTATCTCTATTTGGTGCAAAGAATTTGGCTAGCATGAGGGGGAAAGGCAAGCTCAACATGTTGGATGATCCATGACAATATAACTTATTTGGATATAAGCAAACATAACTCATTACGTTGTCTTCCTTGTCCAACATCAACTTTTTAGCATGTCATATTTTAATGAGTGCTCACAATCATAAAAGATGTCCAAGATAGTGTATTTATATGTGAAAACCTCTCTTTCTTTATTACTTCCTATTAATTGCAACTCTCAATAACTTTTATTCATCATACTCTTTATATGTGAAGTCATTACTCTCCATAAGATCAATATGATATCTTTATTTTTTCTTTTGTTTTCTTTCTTTCTTTTATTCCCTCAAGATCATAGCAAGATAGCAAAGGACCTCAACTCAAAACTAATCTTTATTATATATAACTCACAGATCTCGATTACATAGATAGAGATCAAAATGAAACTCAAAGCTATATCAACCTAAAACTTTATTCTACTAGATCAAGATATAACCAAAAGGATCGAACTAAGAAAAAGGGGAAAGATAGAAGTGTGATGGTGATACGATACCGGGGCACCTCCCCCAAGCTTGGCAGTTGCCAAGGGGAGTGCCCATACCCATGTATTTATGTCTCTTTCTTCGGAGGTGGTGATGATGGAGTTGGTGATGATGTAGTGTCGCACATCGAGCGTAGGACATGCTCCAACTTGCGGATAATGCCCTTGAGTGCGGTGATATGCTCTTGCAACAAAATATTTTCACACATGAGATACTTGTTTTGTATGCGAACTATTTCAATCATCTTGAAAAAAGCTTCAATTTCAGTAGAGGTGAGATGATTGTAGTAAGGTTGAAAGACACCTTCTTCTTCTACTGCCGGGACTTGCTCTTCTGCGGCTTCCTTGATCTTGTCACCTTCCTTGATTTCCCTGAGTTCTTCTCGCTTTGTCTCTATCTTCATTCAAGCATCATCACCCATGTTATTGGAGGAGGGAGATGACATGATGCCTGACCTTGAGAAACTCTGGCAGAAAATAGCTTAGAACGAAAACAGGAGATTTTTTTCGTGGGACGGTGGTCAAAACCTTCGGGAGATTATATAATGAATTTTTACCGACCAAAAGAAGTATCGTGCCAGAAAACAGAGTGCGGAGGGCACACAAGGTATCCACAAGGCAGGGGGCGCGCCCAGGGGGGTAGGGCGCGCCCTCCACCCTCGTGGATGCCTCGTGTCTCTTTCGGACTACTTTTAATTTTCCTAATTTTCTAAATATTCCAAAATGGAGAAAAATGGCTATTTGAACAGTTTTGGAGTCGGTTTACTTACCGTACCACATACCTATTCCTTTTTGGAGTCTAAAATGTTCTGGAAAGTGTCCCTTATGTACTCCTCCGGGGTTACAGTGTCAATAACATTAGTTTCAACATTTATGGGATTACCTGAGATATAATGTTTGATTCTTTGACCATTCAGCACCTTCGGATTTGTGCCTTCGGCGTTGTTGATTTTGATGGCACCGGAATGATAGACCTCCTCAATAACGTAAGGACCTTCCCATTTAGAGAGAAGTTTTCCTGCAAAAAGTCTTAAATGAGAGTTGTATAGCAAAACATAATCACCTACATTAAACTCACGCTTTTGTATCCTTTTGTCATGCCATCTTTTAACTTTTTCTTTAAACAATTTAGCATTCTCATAGCCCTGGGTTCTCCATTCATCAAGTGAGCTAATGTCAAATAGCCTCTTCTCACCGCAAGTTTGAAATCATAATTGAGCACTTTAATAGCCCAATATGCCTTGTGTTCTAGTTTGAGAGGTAAGTGACATGCTTTTCCATAAACCATTTTATACGGAGACATACCCATATGATTTTTATATGCAGTTCTATAAGTCCACAATGCATCATCAAGTTTCTTGGACCAATTCTTTATAGATCTATTAACAGTCTTTTGCAAGATCAATTTAATCTCTCTATTACTCAATTCTACATGACCACTAGATTGAGGGTGGTATGGAGATGCAATTCTATGATTAACATCATACTTAGCAAGCATTTTACGAAAACCACCATGAATAAATATGAACCACCATCAGTCATTAAGTATCTAGGGACTCCAAACCTCGGAAAAATAACTTCTTTAAGCATCTTAATAGAGGTGTTATGATCAGCACTACTAGTTGGAATAGCTTCTACACACTTAGTAACGTAATCAACAACAACTAAAATATGTGTATGCCCATTAGAGCAAGGAAAAGGTCCCATATAATCAAAGGCCCAAACATCAAATGGTTTAATAACAAGTGAATAGTTCATAGGCATTTCTTGACGTCTACTAATATTACCAATTCTTTGACATTCATCACAAGACAAGAAAAACTTACGGGCATCTTTGAAAAGAGTATGCCAATAAAAACCGGATTGCAATACCTTATGTGCAGTTCTATCTCCAGCGTGGTGTCCTCCATATGCCTCGGAGTGACACTTGCATAGGATCTATTCCAGTTCATGGTCAGGTACACAACGTCTAATAACACCATATACTCCTTCTTTATAAAGGTGTGGGTCATCCCAAATGTAACGTCTTAAATCATAGAGAGAAAAATTCTTTTGCTGGTATGTGAAACTAGGTGGTATAAACTTAGCAACAATGTAATTAGCATAATCAGCATACCTTGGAGCAGTACGAGAAGCATTTATGACAGCTAATTGTTCATCAGGAAAGCTATCATCAATAGGTAGTGGGTCATCAAGAACATTTTCTAACCTAGACAAGTTATCTGCAATAGGGTTCTCAGCTCCCTTTCTATCAATAATATGCAAATCAAATTCTTGTAGCAAGAGAACCCATCTAATAAGTCTAGGTTTAGCATCTTTCTTTTCCATAAGATATTTAATAGCAGCATGATCAGTGTGAACAGTTACTTTGGAATCAACAATATAAGGTCTAAACTTATCACAAGCGAATACAACTGCTAAAAATTCTTTTTCAGTAGTAGCATAATTTCTCTGGGCACTGTCTAGAGTTTTACTAGCATATTGGATAAATTTAATTTCTTATCAACTCTTTGTCCTAGAACAGCACCTACAACATAATCACTAGCATCACACATAATTTCAAAGGGTAAATTCCAATCAGGTGGCTGAACAATAGGTGCAGAAATCAAGGCTTTCTTAAGTATTTCAAATGCTTCTGCACAATCATCATCAAAGACGAAAGGGACATCTTTTTTGCAAGAGATTAGTTAGAGGCCTAGAAATTTTAGAGAAGTCTTTAATAAACCTCCTTTAGAAACCAGCATGACCAAGGAAACTTCTTATACCTTTGATATCTTTAGGACACGACATCTTTTTAATAGCATCTACTTTAGCTTTATCAACTTCAATACCTCTTTCAGAAATTTTATGCCCCAAGACAATACCTTCATTAACCATAAAGTGGCACTTCTCCCAATTCAAGACAAGATTAGTTTCTTCACATCTCTGCAAAACTCGATCAAGGTTGCTTAATCAATCATCAAAAGAAGTTCCGTAAATGGAGAAATCATCCATGAAAATCTCAACAATCTTTTCACAAAAGTCAGAGAATATAGTAGTCATACATCTTTGAAAGGTAGCAGGTGCATTGCATAAACCAAAAGGCATACGTCTATAAGCAAAGGTACCGAAAGGGCAAGTAAAAGTGGTCTTTCCCTGATCCTCTTTTGACACAGGTATTTGAGAGAAACTAGACTAACCATCTAGAAAGCAAAAATGTGTATGTTTGGATAATCTTTCTAGCATTTTATCAATAGAAGGTAAAGGGTAATGATCTTTTCTAGTAGCTTTATTTAATTTGCGGAAATCAATTACCATTCTATAACCTGTAACAATTCTTTGTGGGATCAATTCGTCTTTATCATTACGAACAACAGTAATACCTCCCTTCTTAGGGACACAGTGGGCAGGATTGACCCACTGACTATCAAGAACAGGATAAATTATACCTGCCTCCAGAAGCTTTAGTATTTCATTTCTTACCACTTCTTTCATTTTAGGATTTAACCGTCATTGATGATCAACAACTGGTTTAGATCTTTCTCCAATTTTATTTTGTGCTGGCATAGAGTGGGACTAATGCCCTTAAGATCATCCAGAGTGTATCCAATAGAAGCACGGTGCTTCTTCAGAGTTTTCAATAATTTTTCTTCTTCATGCTCTGAAAGGTTAGCACTAATAATAACAGGATATATCTTCTTTTCTTCAAGATAAGCATATTTCAAAGTATCAGGTAATCGTTTAAGCTCAAACACGGGATCACCCTTGGGTGGAGGAGGATCCCTAGGATTTCAACAGGCAAGTTATGTTTCAAAATAGGTCCCTGTTTAAAGAATACTTCAACTATTTCCCTTCTTTCATTCATAAACATATCATTTCCATGGTCTAGCAAATATTGTTCTAAAGGATCATTAGGAGGCATGGCAATAGAAGCAAGACCAATAATTTCATCTTTACGAGGCAATTCTTTATCATGGCGTTGTCTATGAAATTTAGCAAAATTAAAATCATGAGACATATCCCCTAAACCAACAGTAACAATATCCTTTTCGCAGTCTATCTTAGCATTAACAGTATTCAAAAAGGGTCTACCAAATATAATGGGACAAAAGTCATCTTGTGGGGAACCAAGAATAAGAAAATCAGTAGGGTATTTAATTTTCCCACACAAGACTTCAACATCCATAACAATCCCAATTGGTGAAATAGTACCTCTATTGGCAAGCTTAATAGTAACATCAACATCTTCTATCTCAGCAGGTGCAATATCATGCATAATTTCTTTGTATAAGGAATGAGGTATTGCACTCACATTAGCACCCATATCACATAAGCCATGACAAAAATGATCTCCTATTTTCAGAAACAACGGGCATGCCAACACAGGTCTATGTTTATTTTTAGTATCGGGTTTAGCAATTCTAGCAGCTTCATCACAGAAATAAATAACATGCCCATCAATATTATCTACCAAGATATCTTTAACCATAGAAATACTAGGTTCAACTTTAATTTGCTCAAGGGGTGTAGGTGTTCTAGGATTACTCTTATGAACCACAGTTGAAGCTTTAGCATGACCTTTTATTCGAACAAGAAAGGGTGGTTTCTCAATATAAGCGGTAGGAACAATAAGATCAACATTATAAGTAATAGTCTTTTCTTCAACTTCAATAGGTTCTACTACTTTCACTTCAATGGGAGGATGATATTTAAACCACTTCTCCTTAGGGAGATCAACATGAGTAGCAAATGATTCATAGAAAGAAGCTACTATCTCAGAGTCAAATTCACAAAAAGCATCGGTATCCATAAAAGATTTAACACAATCAAACTTAGGGGTTATACCTGACTCCTTACCTTCGTCGAGTTCCCAATCTTCAGAGTTGCATTTAATTCTTTCCAGTAAATCACATCTGAATTCAATAGTCTTCATCATAAAAGAACTAGTACAAGAAGTATCGAGCATGGAGTGATTACTGAGAGAAAATCGAGCATAAAAATTTTGAATAATAATTTCTCTTGAGATCTCATGATTGGGGCATGAATATAACGTTGACTTAAGCCTCCCCCAAGCTTGAGCGATACTTTCTCCTTCATGAGGCCAAAAGTTATATATATAATTGCGATCACGATGAACCAGATGCATAGGATAAAACTTCTGATGAAATTCCAATTTCAATCGGTTGTAGTTCCATGATCCAATATCATCACATAGCCGAAACCAAGTCAATGCCTTTCCCTTCAAAGATAAAGGAAAGACCTTATTCTTGACAACATCCTCGGGCATACCTGCAAGCTTAAATAATCCACAAACTTCATCCACATAGATTAGGTGCATATCATGATGTAATGTTCCATCTCCTGTTGAGGGATTAGCTAGCAGTTTCTCTATCATACCCGAAGGAATTTCAAAGTAAATATTTTCAGTAGGTTCAGTAGGTTGAGGAGCAACTCTTTGCACTTCTGGTCGTGGTGAAGATACCCCGAACAAGCCCCTCAAAGGATTATTTTCCATAGTAACAAGTGTCAGTAAATTTCAGCACACTATATAAATGTTTCCTTACCAAAATCCACCTACTAAAGGCGCTTCACTCCCTGGCAACGGCGCCAGAAAAGAGTCTTGATGACCCACAAGTATAGGGGATCTATCGTAGTACTTTCGATAAGTAAGAGTGTCGAACCCAACGAGGAGCAGAAGGAAATGACAAGCGGTTTTCAGTAAGGTATTATCTGCAAGCACTGAAATTAGCGGTAACAGATAGTTTTGTGATAAGATAATTCGTAACGGGTAACAAGTAACAATAGTAAACAAGGTGCAGCAGGGTGGCCCAATCCTTTTTGTAGCAAAGGACAAGCCTGGACAAACTCTTATATAAACCAAAGCGCTCCCGAGGACACACGGGAATTATCGTCAAGCTAGTTTTCATCATGCTCATATGATTCGCGTTCGTTACTTTGATAATTTGATATGTGGGTGGACCGGTGCTTGGGTATTGCCATTCCTTGGACAAGCATCCCACTTATGATTAACCCCTCTCGCAAGCATCCGCAACTACGAAAGAAGAATTAAGGTAAACCTAACCATAGCACGAAACATATGGATCCAAATCAGCCCCTTACAAAGCAATGCATAAACTAGGTTTTAAGCTTCTGTCACTCTAGCAACCCATCATCTACTTTTTAATTCCCAATGCCTTACCCTAGGCCCAAATCATGGTGAAGTGTCATGTAGTCGACGTTCACATAACACCACTAGAGGAAAGACAACATATCTCTCATCAAAATATCGAACGAATACCAAATTCACATGACTACTTATAACAAGACTTCTCCCATGTCCTCGGGAACAAACGTAACTACTCACAAATCATATTCATGTTCATAATCAGAGGGGTATTGAATAGCATTAAGGATCTGAACATATGATCTTCCAGCGAATAAACCAACTAGCATCAACTACAAGGAGTAATCAACACTACTAGCAACCCACAGGTACCAATATGAGGTTTTGAGACAAAGGTTGGATACAAGAGATGAACTAGGGTTTGAGAGGAGATGGTGCTGGTGAAGATGTTGATAGAGATTGACCCCCACTTGATGAGAGGATCGATGGTGATGACGACGGCGACGATTTCCTCCTCCCAGAGGGATGTTTCCCCGGTAGAACAGCTCCGCCGGAGCCCTAAATTGGTCCGGCCGAGGTTCCGCCTCAAGACGGCGGCACTTCGTACCGAAAGCTTCCTTATGATTTTTTTTCTAGGGCAAAAGGCACCATATAGCAGAAGATGGGCATCAGGGGCCTGCCAGGTGGCCCACAAGGCAGGGGGCGCGCCCTCCACCCTTGTGGCTGGTGGGTGACCCCCTCTGGTGCTTTCTTCGCCCGATATTTTTAATATATTCCAAAACTGACTTTCATGGTGTTTCAGGACTTTTGGAGTTGTGTAGAATAGGTCTCTAATATTTGTTCCTTTTCCAGCCCAGAATTCCAGCTGTCGGCATTCTCCCTCTTCGTGTAAACCTTATAAAATAAGAGAGAAAAGGCATAAGTATTGTGACATAATGTGTAGTAACAGCCCATAATGCAATAAATATCGATATAAAAGCATGATGCAAAATGGACGTATCAGTCGTCGAGTAGGTAAATGATAAAAATAGAATTTTTGATGTGGAATGCTACCTAACATATTTATCCATGTAATTTTCTTTACTGTGGCATGAATGTTCAGATCCGAAAGATTCAAAACAAAAATTTAATATTGGCATAAAAACAATAATACTTCAAGCATACTAACAAGGCAATTATGCCTTCTCAAAATAACATGGCCAAAGAAAGC
Organism: Triticum aestivum; assembly: GCF_018294505.1. Taxonomy (NCBI): domain Eukaryota; kingdom Viridiplantae; phylum Streptophyta; class Magnoliopsida; order Poales; family Poaceae; genus Triticum; species Triticum aestivum. The sequence continues at coordinate 419,925,753 of NC_057795.1, read as the reverse complement.
TTATCCCTACAAAATCATATAGTTTGGCTATGCTCCATCTCCATCACACAAAATACTCAAATCAAGCACAACCCAGATGACAAGCCAAGCAATTGTTTCATACTTTGATGTTCTCAAACCTTTTCAACTTTCACGCGATACATGAGCGTGAGCCATGGACATAGTACTATGGGTGGAATAGAATGGTGGTTCTGGAGAAGACAAAAAGGGGGAGATGGTCTCACATCAACTAGGCGTATCAATGGGCTATGGAGATGCCCATCAATAGATATCAATGTGCGTGAGTACGGATTGCCATGCAACGGATGCACTAGAGCTATAAGTGTATGAAAGCTCAAAAAGAAACTAAGTGGGTGTGCATCCAACTTGCTTGCTCATGAAGACCTAGGGCATTTGAGGAATCCCATCGTTGGAATATACAAGCCAACTTCTATAATGAAAAATTCCCACTAGTATATGAAAGTGACAAAATAAGAGACTCTCTATCATGAAGATCATGGTGCTACTTTGAAGCACAAGTGTGGAAAAAAGATAGTAACATTGTCCCTTCTCTCTTTTTCTCTCATTTTTTTATTTGGCTTCTTTGGCCTCTTTTTTTATTTTGGCTTCTTTAGCTCTCTTTTTTTCCTCACATAGGACAATGCTCTAATAATGATGATCATCACACTTCTATTTACTTACAACTCAATACTTAGAACAAAATATGACTATATGTGAATGCATCCGGTGGTGTACCAGAATGTGCAATGAATCAAGAGTGACATGTATGAAAGAATTATGAAAGGTGGCTTTGCCACAAATACGATGTCAACAACATGATCATGCAAAGCAATATGACAATGATGAAGCCTGTCATAATAAACGGAACGGTGGAAAGTTGCATGGCAATATATCTCGGAATGGCTATGGAAATGCCAAAATAGGTAGGTGTGGTGGCTATTTTGAGGAATGTATATGGTGGGTGTATGGTACCGGCGAAAGTTGCGCGGTACAAGAGAGGCTAGCAATGGTGGAAGGGTGAGAGTGCGTATAATCTATGGACTCAACATTAGTCAAAAAGAACTTACATACTTATTGCAAAAATCTATTAGTCATTGAACGAAGTACTACGTGCATGCTCCTAGGGGGATAGATTGGTAGGAAAATACCATCGCTCGTCCCCGACCGCCACTCATAAGGAAGACAATCAATGAATACCTCATGCTCCAAATTTGTTACACAACGATTACCATACGTGCATGCTACGGGACTCACAAACCTCAACACAAGTATTTATCAAATTCACAATTACTCCATTAGCATGACTCTAATATCACCATCTTCATATCTCAAAACAATCATCAAGAATCAAACTTCTCATACTATTCAATCCACTTCATATGAAAGTTTTTATTATATCCATCTTGGATGCCCATCATATTAGGACTAGTTTTATAACCAAAGCAAATTACCATGCTGTTCTAAAAGACTCTCAAAATAATATAAGTTAATCATGAGATATCAATAACTTTTATAAAATAAATCCACCGTTGTGCTCTAAAAAGATATAAGTGAAGCACTAGAGCAATATTGCGTAGCTCAAAAGATATAAGTGAAGCACGTAGAGTATTCTAATAAATTATGATTCATGCGTGTCTCTCCCAAAAGGTGTGTACAGCAAGGATGATTGTGGGAAACTAAAAAAGCAAATACTCAAATCATACAAGATGCTCCAAGCAAAACACATATCATGTGGTGAATAAAAATATAGCCTCAAGTAAAGTTACTGATAGACGAAGACGAAAGAGGGGATGCCTTCCAGGGCATCCCCAAGCTTAGGCTTTTGGTTGTCCTTGAATTTTACCTTGGGGTGCCTTGGGCATCCCCAAGCTTATGCTCTTGCCACTCCTTATTCCATAGTCCATCAAATCCTTACCCAAAACTTAAAAACTTCACAACACAAAACTCGACAGAAAATCTCACGAGCTCCGTTAGTATAAGAAAATAAATCACCACTTTAAGGTACTGTTGAAAACTCATTCTTTATTTATATTGGTGCAATATCTACTGTATTCCAACTTCTCCATGGTTCATACCCCCCGATACTACCCATAGATTCATCAAAATAAGCAAACAACACGCGAAAAACAGAATCTGCCAAAAACAGAACGGTCTGTAGTAATCTGTAACACTCCAATACTTCTGTAACTCTACAAATACTACCAAATTAGGAAAACCTGAGAAAATTATGCACAAATTCATAGCAAAAATAATCAGATCAAAATCACGTTTCTGTGAATTATCAAAAATAATTTACTGGATGCAAATGTTTCTGATTTTCAGCAGGATCAACACAACTATCATCGTAAGCTATCCTAAAGGTTTAACTTGGCACAAACACTAATTAAAACATAAAACCACATCTTACCATACTCTATATGAATATTGTATTACTAAACAGGACCAAAAATCAAAGAACAAAAATAAAATTGGGTTGCCTCCCAACAAGCGCTATCGTTTTGAAGCCTTTTAGCTAGGCGTTCATAATTTTAATGATGCTCACAAGAAAGATAGCAATTGAAATAAACGGAGAGCATCATGTAGAATGTGAAAAGCACATCTAAGTATAACATACTTCCTATGCATAGGCATTTTATAAGCAAACAAATTATCAAAGAAAGCAAAAACTAGCATACGCAAGGAAGAAGAAAGAGATGACAGCAATCTCAACATGAAGAGAGGTAATTTAGCAACATAAAAATTTCTACAACCATATGTTCCTCTCTCATAATAATTACATGTAGGATCATAAGAAAATTCAACAATATAGCTATCATAAAACATATTCTCGACACGGTCCACATGCATGCGAAGTTGACACTCTTCCAAAATAGTGGGATTAACATTAACTAAAGTCATGACCTCTCCAAACCCACTTTTAGCAAAAGTTTCATAAGATTGAACATTCTCCAAATATGTGGGATCTAAAGTTGGCACTCTTCCAAACCCACTTTCAATATTATTGCTAACATTATTATCAATCTCATATTCATCATGGGGCTTAAATAAATTTTCAAGATCATAAGAAGAATCACCCCAATCATGATCATTGCAACAAGTAGTGGACATAGCAAAACTAGCATCCCCAAGCTTGGGGTTTTTCATATCATTAACACAATTGACATTAATAGAATTTATGATAACATCATTGCAATCATGCTTCTCATCGAAGGAACTATCAAGTATGGGTGCAATAGCAATGATCTCACGTTTAACATAAGGAACTACAGAAAATTCGTCTCCATAAATATTGGCATCATGGCCACAAGAATAGCAAGCATCATGTTCATCAAGGGATATTTCAATCAAATCATCGGAATCATAATTATCTATAGATTCATGCATATCATTATTTTCTTCCAAAGTAACGGTCATTCTCTCAATAAATTCTTTGACATAGACATTATGAGCATAGTTTTCATAGCAATATTTAAGTATGTCAAAAAAATTAGATTTGCAGAGAGTAATATCATACTTTTCAATCAAAGAAGCAACTTCATAAGCACCCTTAAAACCAACAAATTCTTTAATTTGTTCGATATCAGAGTACCTATAAACACCCTTTCCATACGAAAATAAGATTTCATTATCATTAAACTCACATAGGTAGGGAAGGTATTTTTAGGGTTCTTAGAGCAACAAGTAAAATCATAAATTTCACAAAGATTCCAAGCATAACACAGCAAACTGTTTATTTGATTCCATAAGAGTGACCCTTTTTCAGACAAACGATGACGCACAAAATGAGCATGCTCATCTAAAGATTTCAACTAAACTAGTTGGGGTTTTAGCACGAGCACATAAAGATCGAAGATGATCCAAGTAGAACACTTTAAGTGGATCCATATCAATAGATTTTGCAATCAAAGATGCAAACAAATAGAAGGCACATGGAAACACAAAGACATATGGAAAGAAGGCAAAGAAAAAGGCAAGTCTTTTCGAAAATTGTTTTAGATGTGGGGGATAGGAAAACGAGAGGTGAATGGTGAATAATGTAATGCAAGAGAGAAGAGTTTATGATGGGTACTTGGTATGGCTTGACTTGACGTAGAACTCCCTAGCAACAATGCCAGAAATCCTTCTTGCTACCTATTGAGCTTGCATTGGTTTTTCCTTGAAGAGGAAAGCGTGATGCAGCAAAGTAGCGTAAGTATTTCCCTCAATTTTGAGAACCAAGGTATCAATCTAGTAGGAGACGACACACAAGTCAACGAATACCTGCACAAACAATCAACAACTTACACCCAACGCGATAAAGGGGTTGTCAATCCCTTCACAGTCACTTGTAAAAGTGAGATCTGATAGAGATAGATAAACGGTAAAATAAATATTTTTGGTATTTTTGGTTTATAGATCGGAAAGTAAAAGATTGCAAAATAGTAGATCGGAAACTAGTAATATGTAAATGAGATTCAATAATATGGAAAAGAGACCCGGGGGCCATTGGTTTCACTAGTCGCTTCTCTCAAGATAGGAAATATTACAGTGGGTGAACAAATTACTGCCAAGCAACTGATAGAAATGTGCATAGTTATGATGACATCTAAGGCAATGATCATGAACATAGGGATCACGTTCGTGTCAAGTAGGCCGAAATGATTCAACATCTACTACTATTACTCCACACATCGACCGACTCCTGCCTGCATCTAGAATATTAAGTTCATGAAGAACAGAGTAACGCATTAAGTAAGATGACATGATGTAGGGGGAATTAACTCAAGCAATATGATGAAAACCCCATCTTTTTATCCTCGATGGCAACAATACAATACGTGCCTTGCTGCCCCTACTATCACTGGGAAAGGACACCACAAGATTGAACCCAAACCTAAGCACTTATCCCATTGCAAGAAAGATCAATCTAGTAGGCCAAACTAAACCGATAATTCAAAGAGACTTGCAAAGATATTAAATCATGCATATAAGAATTCAGACAAGAATCAAATAATATTCATAGATAATCTGATCATAAATCCACAATTCATCGGATCTCGGCAAACACACCGCAAGAGAGTATTACATCGAATAGATCTCCAAGAACATCGAGGAGAACATGGTATTGAGAATCAAAGATAGATAAGAAGCCATCTAGCTACTTGCTATGGACCCGTAGGTCTGTGGTAAACTACTCACGCAGCATCGGAGAGGTAATGGTGTTGATGAAGAAGCCCTCCGTGATCAAATCCCCCTCCGACAGGATGCCGGAAAAGGCCCGTGGATGGGGTCTCACGGGTACAGAAGGTTGCGGCGGTGGAAAAGTGGTTTCGTGGCTCTCCTGGCTGTTTTCAGGGTATAAGAGTATATATAGGCGAAGGAACTATGTCAGGGGAGCTACGAGGGGCCCACGAGGTAGGGGGCGCGTCCACCTGCCTTGTGGTTGCCTCGTTGCGTCTCCGACTTCATCTCCAAGCCTTCTGGTTTCCTTTCGGTCCAAGAAAGATCATCGCGAAAGTTTCATTCCGTTTGGACTCCATTTGGTATTCCTTTTCTGTGAAACTCTAAAATAGGTAAAAAAAACAGAAACTGGCACTGGGCTCTTGGTTAATAGGCTAGTCCCAAAAATAATATAAAATAGCATATAAATGCCTATTAAACATCCAAATCAGATAATATAATAGCATGGAACAATCAAAAATTATAGATACGTTGGAGACGTATCACATCTCCATGGATAGATCTTGCGTGTGGTAGAAATTTTTTGTTTTTAATGCAGCGTGCCCCAACATAAGCTTCTTATTCAAGCATGCAATGTTTTCATCCTAGCTTTTGATAATCTAGAGGATGAGAGACCCCTCTCAAGGGCTAAATTTAACTTTAGGAGAATTGTTAAGCTACACCTGGAGGGATTGTTACATCTATAATACATTTATTGGAAGCAGAGATGTACAGTCAGATGGATTAAAGTGGGGGAGGAGAATTCAAAAAAAATCAGGCAATGGCCATAGAGAGATACATACAAAATAATATTGTCAGTTTGAGAAATGATGGAGTTGTTGTTTCTGAACATCAACAGATGGCTAGTATCTTATGGGGATCTTTTAAAAACAGAATGGGGTGGCAAATGGTATAGATATGAAGTTTGATCTGCAAAATCTCATCCACCAAGTGCCAGGTTTGGAATCTCTTTCAACCCCTTTCACCTAGGAAGAAATCCACACAATGCTAAAGGAATTACCAGTTGACAGGGCACCTGGTCCTAATGGTTTCACTGGACTTTTTGTGAAAAGATGTTGGCCCATTATTCAGGAGGATTTTATGAATCTCATAAATGATTTTTGGGAAGGGAACATTAGCCTTGCTAGCATCAATGGTTCTTTAATCACTCTGATCCCAAAGATCCTCTCTCTTGAGGGCCCTAATGATTTTAGGCCAATCTCCTTGACAAATACTTGTCTGAAATTCCTCACCAAGTTGCTTGCAAATAGACTGCAGAAGGTCATCCTTGCATGTATCCACAAAAAACCAATATGGTTTCCTTAAATGCATATCAATTCAAGACTATATTGCATGGACACTAGAGTATCTTCATCAATGTCATGCCTCTAAGAAGCCAATTTTGATATTAAAGCTGGATTTTGCCAAAGCTTTTGACACTGTAGAGCATAAATTAATTCTACAAATGTTAAGGTACAAGGGATTTGATGACAAATGGATCTCATGGATTAAGGAGCTACTAGTTTCTAGTACTTCTTCTGTCCTCCTTAATGTGGTCCCTCGAAAGCAGTTTGAATGCAAAAAGGTTGTCACATAGGTTGATCCTTTATCACCTGTGTTTTTTGTTATTGCTGCTGATCTGCTATAGTCTATCACAAATGATATGTTAAGAAGAGGGGAGCTAACCTTGCCCATAAACACCAATGATCCTTATTTCCCTATAGTCCAATATGTTGATGATACTCTCTTAATCATCCCTGTTATGAATACATAGATAATTGCCCTCAAGAATATGCTACATGATTTCTGGGCCTCAACTGGACTAAAGGTGAACTTCCACAAGTGGGTTCTCTGCCATTCACTTATTTAGGACTCCTAGTTGGTATCACCAAGCCAAGAATCCAAGATCTAGTCCCTGTTGTGGATAGAATGGAAAGGAGGTTGACAGCAACAGCTTGTTTATTATCATAAGGATCAAGACTACAGCTTGTCCTATCTGCCTTGTCCTCCATGCCAATTTATTTCTTATGTAGTCCGAGTCTTCCACTAGGCATCATAAAGTAGCTTGAGAGGATTTTGAGGCAATGTTTGTGGAGAGGAAATTCTAATACACCCAAGCAATCATTGGCAGCTTGGCCTATGGTTTATAGATCAAAAGAAAATGGTGGCATAAGTATTCTGAATCTTGCAATACAGAACAAAGCTCTCCACACAAAGCATGTCTCAAGGTTTTATAACAAAGTTGATATACCTTGGGTTTCTTTAATCTGGTCAACCTATTATGATGGCAGAGTGCCCCATGCCACTGTTCTTTGTGGCTCCTTCCGGTGGAGGGACATTATGAAACTGAATGAAACTTTCAGACTCCATTCTGAAATTACAGTACATAGATGGGACCCTGTCCTTTTCTAGCATGATACATGGTCTTTTATGGGGTCTACAACTCCAATCAAAGAAAGGTACCCAAGGTTGTTCTCATATGTGATTGATGACAAACTATCAATTCAAGATATTACAGTCAATCAGGATCCAGCAACTTTTCCACTTACCTCTATCTGTGGAGGCTTTAACTGAATTCCAAATCATCACAGATGGGTTGAATTTCATGCAGAGAAATGCTACTGAGAATGATATCTGGTCTTGGGTATCAGGAAAGGGACCCTTCTCGGCTAAGAGTTACTATAAAATGATGCATGCACATATGCCACTGGATGAACCATGCAAATGGTTATGGGGTAGCAGATGTACTATGAAAATTAAGGTTTTTGCATGGCTGCTGTTAAATGACAAACTCAATACCAGGGATATGCTTCTGAGAAGGCATTGGAGATCCCTTGAGGATGATAGCAACTGCCTCATTTGCCCAACCAAACTTTGGAAGTTAGAGACCATTTATTTTTCACATGTGTTTTTGCAAACAGAGTTTGGAACTATCTTCAGATACTCTGGCAAGATGGTCTATCTCCAAAGGAATGCATCTTGCGTGCAAGCACAAGCTTTGGGCATCCTTTCTTCCTTGAGGTTGTTTTCATTGCCTCATGGAGCATCTGGCTAATCAGAAATGGAAGAATATCCAGGGATGAGACTCCATCTTTTCGGGCTTGGAATAGAAACTTCATCCATGACATTACCATGCTGTCACATAGGTTTTAAGACCTTTGTGAGACCTCTACTCTTAGCCTAGATTAACAATCTGCTATAGCTCTGT